>NC_085140.1:238695519-238910878 GCF_024139115.2 Armigeres subalbatus | reverse complement strand
TATAGAGCTCAACGCGTTTTTGACATAACATTCTGACGTTTAGCTGCTTTTTAATTGGGTTTCGCCCCAATTAACGAACCCCAACTAAAAACCGCCCCAACTAGAAAAAAACCCAATTAGCGAACGTTCACTGTATAGGAATGCAATTAAAAAGCACTCGTTACCAGTTGAAATACTAGAATAAGAGATCGTTGCCAATTCGACAGTTTTTCACTCCGCCGGTCTCTGGTTATAGGGTTGCTAGTTACCAGGGTTTGAATCCAACAGAGAATGAGAAAATCTCTCACTTATCATGTCTGTACACTGCCGAAAATATCTATATAAGATATATGTGTCGCCGTTATAAATTTTTGCAATACCTCCACCCTCATATAATCGATGTAGAACCACACATAAATTGAATAATTTCTATTTCGAGACCACACATAAAGTTTATTTGGATATACATTTTATTAATAGTTCGCGTGGAGAATGTGTGCGCTGATATACATCATAAGATAAATCGATGGATTTTTGCCAATAAATCTCGGGAACTTTTTCAAATCGGCGTATGTAACATTTTGATCAAGCTGAGAAAATGAGCTTGGAAGTTTTCAGATTTCATTTTTATTCCTATTTAGAAACTAATCATTTTCATTGCAATTGAATACACCTCAACTATACATTATGAAAAGGTTCATCGTCACTGACTCTGAAAACTGCACTGCGTGTGAACATTTTAGTTATTTTGATAAAAATATATGTTACAACGTTCTGCAACAGATAAATCACATACGTCGTTTTGATACGTCAGCATGACCGAGGTCATGCTACTTTCGTCGAAATTTTACGCTACTCCGTACGCTGCATTGTTGATACGTCAAAATGTTGCGTCAAGTTGAAACGTTCCACACACATGCGACAAAAAAATTGCAACACTTACAACACGACGTAAGAACATTTGCTGCAGAAAAACAACGTAAAATGTTTTTCTTAACGAAAATCAGAATATTCAAGCAACATGCTTCATTTTGAAATCAGTGATAAAAAAGTACAAGCACGCACGTTTTAAACTATTTAGTTGTTCGATAAAACATTTTAAAGTACATTTTCTGCTAAGCGGTGTATGTGCACTATTTTCAACAATGATGTTACACCGTTTTGCAAAAAATTGATTTACATTTTTAAAAACACATTTTCATGTACCTTTGAAAATATACACATTTTTAGATGAATTTGATGCCATATGCTGTTGAAAACGGGTTTGTTTACAATTTGCGACACACGCCGTTTTGAAAAAGTACCCGAGAAATATGTGTGGATGAATACACTCTCGATAGGTAGCATATCGTGAGAGACGTTTTTCGGTAGCTGTTAAGATAATGAACTGATTCGGGGGGCTACAACCCATGGTAAATTTCTTTTAATAAGCCTCAATTGGAGGGACACCGGTTCTGATGATGCATTTACACTTGTTTTACACACCTGTGCGAAAAAAATATGGTCCCCAACATAAAATGAGCGAGATAAACGTGTTTTATCAAACCCCCTCGGTGGGGGCCGCCTATCCTAATCAGTTTTTTTCTCCAACTTGTATATCCAACTTGTACAAGTGCGATAGTTTTGTTTTCATGGCTTGTTATGATTCGAAGAGGTTTTTGCCTCTCTTTTATCATTGTTCGTTATCTATCGAGAGCGCTTCCTACAAACCCTACTCGTTACAAAATTTCACGAGATTCAACAGCTGATTGGAGCAGGAATGTTAAACCATCGTAAAGTCATGTAGAGTCTCGCGCATTTGTGCGTCATCATGCAGCATGGAAAGAGAAATAATTCGAAAAGCGGGAAATGTTTGACAGCCAAGTAACTGCAAAATAATTTTGCTTATGGGATTGATTTCAAAATATCCCTCTACTCGCTAGGGAGCAGAAAAGTGGCTCTATCCACTGCACCCAGAAAATACTATAGAGCACGTTATCCAACAGGCAATGATTTACACTAACTCGTAGCAGTAACAGATTACTTGAACTATAATGCATAGTTAAATAGGCTATTGTGGAGCAATAGGCGATTTACGGCTGTAGATGCCAAAAATATGGGTTTTCTGGGAAAATTGCTCTTTGATGTGATTGCTGATATACATTAAAGAACCTTACCTGTAAATGCAAGTATAGTCTGCTCCGTGATTCGTCATTACTACGATTCTGACGTATGGAAACGGCTTCGAAGATCTTGAAGTGAAATTGTATGTTTGTAAGAAGTCCTCCTCAACGTTAAATATAAATTTTCCGAAGAAAAAATCACCTGTTGTCTCAACAGAAGAACTGGAACCCTGGAATCATAGCAGAAATACATACTTGAACAAAGCACCGCTTCAAAACAACATACATTTAAAAATACCCAGATTGAGAACTTTTTCATCGCGCTCCTGCTTAACGCGTCTGGAACTGCATTATTAGGTGTGTGCTCCACGGTAACACCATCAATAAACAAATTTGCCATAAGTTGAATCACTATAACAGCTGACGATCCATAGAAAGCTTGACAATAGCCCATGCAATTGTTCTACAAATATGTTAACTGTTATATATAACGCTAGCTATTAGTAAAATAAATACAATACTTGAATTATGCAACAATGTACGTTTGACTTTCTAAAACGACCAATAAATAACTTTCGTTCAATAAAATTCCATATGCTGGACCCACGCTGATTTGAACTAACGCTGATCACTTTGCCACCAAGATCCGAAGAAGCGTAGTCTGTTCTTCCAAACTTGTCATAATTTATTTTCTCCAAAAAATTAACCCGATGCTGAAGTACATCAATAACTTTTCTTGCTTCCTGAATTTCCGTAAATACTTGATCTCGGAAATTGAGTTTCGCTAACTGTGTAGTCTTCGGATCTGTAGTTGTTTCAAGCTTGCTGGATGAGAAGAAGTGATTCTGAAATATGATTGGAATAGAAAGTTAAAATCAAATGCAGTATATCTTGGCAAATAAAGTACAGTCGTATTTTAGTGACTTTCTCCAGGTAAATAACAAGCATTCAAATTTACATTTTCTTAAAAAAAATATCTCGCTTCGACTTTTCTTGAAAACGAGAAAGACAAAACATCCTTTTACCAAACATTTATTACCATTTGAAAATTGAAAAAAGTGATGCAGTTCAACTTTTACGATTCTGTTTTAAATACATATTTAAAAAATAATTTGACGAGACACTACTGTATTATTGCTTTTACTAATTAATATATTTTAGTTACAAGATAAAGATTGTCGCTTCGTTTCCCTTTGTTCTGCTGTCCGAAACATGTCGGGTACAGAGCTGTTAAATCGTATGGTTTTTTCATCTTCTCAATCCCAGCCAGCTAAAGATGTTCCGGACAGCGACAATTCTTATCTTGTAACTAAAATATCTTTTCTTTAACTCCTTCGCGACTTCACGATATGAATGATTGTAACGTTACATCATATGGGGACAATGTTTGAATTTTTTATACTTTTAGACATGGGATGAGTTCTCATATGTAATATTTCTATTTTTTATGGAGTGTTTTATTGGAGCACACGTCATTTGCACTTACCAGCAGTTCTCCGAAATTGCTTTGTAAATCGTTAATTTGATTCGCCTGATAACTGTTCTGAACGTATAATGAATAAACGGCTATGCTAGCAACTGCACTTAAAACAATTAAACACAAATTTTTCCAATTTTCACTTCGCGCTTGATCCATTGATTGTTTTTCCGAAAGTTTCGGATTGTTTTTACAAACTGGCATTTTGTCCAAAAAATAGAGCGCCTGCTGTGCCCAGTCGATAAAAACTCGGTGCACCCCTGAACTATGTCGACAGCGGTACAAAAACAAAAACGACAAAAACTGGAACTGTGCTCGAGGTGATCCCTTCGCAGAGAGCGATTTGACAAATAAACAAAAGTCGAAAACGCAAAAAGAACAAAAAGTGCACGGCGATTTTATTTTCGCGTGGAAGTTTGTGAAATTAATTCTCGGGTACTTTTTCAAAACGGCGTATGTCGCAAATTGTAAACAAACCCGTTTTCAACAGCATATGGCATCAAATTCATCTAAAAATGTGTATATCTTCAAAGCTACTTGAAAATTTGCTATTAACAATGTAACTCATTCTTTTACAAAACGGTGCAACCTCATTGTTGAAAATATTGCACATACACCGCTTAGCAGAAAATGTACTTTAAAACGTTTTTACGAATAACTAAATAGTTTAAAACGTGCGTCTGCTTGTACTTTTTCATCACTGATTTCAAAACTAAGCATGATGCTTGAATTTTCTGATTTTCGTTAAGAAAAACATTTTACGTTGTTTTTCTGCAGCAAATGTTGTTACGTCGTGTTGTAAGTGTTGCAATTTTTTGTCGCATGTGCGGTGAAACGTTTCAACTTGACGCAACATTTCGACGTATCAACAATGCAGCGTACGGAGCAGCGTAACATTTCGACGAAAGTAGCATGACCTCGGTCATGCTGACGTATCAAAACGACGTATGTGATTTATCTGTTGCAGAACGTTGTAACATATATTTTTATCAAAATAACTGAAATGTTCACACGCAGTGCAGATTTCAGAGTCAGTGACGATGAACCTTTCCATAATGTATCGTTGAGGTGAATTCAATTGTGATAAATGTGTTTAATTTCTAAATAGGAATAAAAATAAAATCTGAAAACTTCCAAGTCCATTTTCTCAGTTTGATCAAAATGTTACATACGCCGATTTGAAAAAGTTCCCGAGAATTGTGCAAAATGCTACTGGCTTTCGATAAATCTAATTAATTCGCGTTAACAAGTGATAACGGATACGGGAATTGTGGATTCGTGCCGCAAGAATTGAAGTTTGAGCGGAATTCGAGTGTTGAAATGAGCGAGAAGGATAGTGATTTTTGGAATATCAAATTCGCAATTTGAGGATTAAGAATATTGTCGCAAACTAGTGGAAGTGATACTAGCAAGATCAAATGGAGGTTGTTAGTGTTTGCTAGAATTACGGGTGCGTATTACATCACATACGGTGACTCGTTCAGAAGCATGCTCGCTATGATGGACAGCAACGAGAATGAGAATTATTGCTACCAACAACAACATCAGCAGCATCCTCAGCCAACTACGAAAGCCGGCGGAAACCTAAGCAAAGGGGCGATTCCGAAGGCAAGCAGCACCGGCTTGAAATACCAAAATCAATTCAACAACAACAATAACATTGCCGAGCAGGAAAACTTGATGCCCCACCAAGGGAACGTGTCGCATCTACAGGTAGTGGGCGGAATAGATGCCGGCGGAGAAATCAACGGCACCAGCAATGGACCCGGTATGTGTTTTGCATTCAAAATAATTGCAACCAAATGATTTCAATTTCATCCGCACCATTTGGATACTTACATAAAATGGGGTTATCATGAAATGACTCATTTAAGTTAATTTCCTACAATTTGTGTCTCTAATGTCAAGTATAATAGAAATATGTATTTCTAAAAATATTAGTTGAACTATCTAACGAACTTACTAAGAACTAAAATTAACGTCCAAAAAGCTTACAAACGTTAGTTGAGCATCTTGAAACGCATTTCTCGTTGCATTATGATTCGACTAGTGCAAATTTACAATCCGTGGATGAAGTGAGGAATCTTGCATATTCTCTCTACTCCCGCCACCCGAATGTCCAGTGGGTTGAATATAGCAGGCAACGCGATACGGTGAAATCTCTTGTCTTTCTTGCCAAGATACATTACGCTGATAGGCATTTTTCATGTGAACTCCCTGCCAAACAACTCTTGTTACAGAGAAATTCATAATACTTCCAAAAGCAATATTAATGGCCGAAGCACTAATGCTGATAAACTGAACTGCTTCTTTGCCGAAGGTCATCGTGTAACGCTTCCTAGCTACCATCCTCAACCTGATGAATCGAAGACCAGACTGATTGGTTTCTTTGAAAACCTGGAAATTCACAGCTACGCCGCCGGCTGCGACAACATACCAATATTTTTCCTCTAGCTAGCAGGCTTCGCCAAAGCGATCGTGTGCCGCTCAAAGTACACAAGCCCAAGACCTGACACGACGGCCCTCCGACGGGACAGGAGGCTTGCACAGGCCCAATAAGTCGCCTTTACCAAAGCTGTGGCACCACCAACGAACTGGGAACCGGCTTCATAGTGCTGGGCAAGATGCGCCAACGCGTGATTGGGTGGCAGTCAATCAACGCAAGAATGCGCAAACTGAGGATAAAACGTCGTTTTTTCAACTATGGGGCCGTACACATATTACATAAGCCCTTAGGGGGGGAGGGGGTTTCGGTCAATATCTTACGCACCATAAAATAAAAAATCATTTGGAAAAAAATCTTACATTGGTGGAGGGGGGGGGGGTGGTTTCGAAAAACCCAAAAAAATGCTTACGTAATAAGTGTACGACCCCTATAGCATCCTCAACGTTCTATGCACAGCTGGAGCAGACATACGATGGATCCCCACTGTGAGACGTCAAAACCGTCATCGAAAGCTTAGGTAGGAAGGGAGGAAATGTATAGACCGATCATCGGACCGGATAGTCTGCATACCGTATCGAACGATAACGGCCAACGATGCATAAACTTTGCAACCTCCCGCGGAATGGTAGTCGGAAGCACTTTCTTTCTCCGTAAGAATATCCACAAGGCCACATGGAGATCACCTAACCCAGAAACGTAAAACCAAATCGACCACGTTCTAATCGACGCACATAGGAGTTACTTACTTACTTATGGATCCTGTACACCTCCGGTGGTGCAAAGGGCCGACTTGAAAGATCTCCATCCTGAGCGATGCCCGGCTATCGCTTTAACCTGTTGCCAGGTTAGATTTCGGTCGACTTCTTTTATTTCTTTATTGAGGCTTCGCCGCCATGAGCCTCTGGGTCTGCCTCTGCTGCGATGTCCCGCTGGGTTCCAGTCTAATGCTTGCTTACAGATTTCGTTTCCGCCCCTACGTAGAGTGTGGCCGACCCAGCCCCACTTCCGATCCTGAATTTCTGTTGCTATCGGCCTCTGGTGACAACGACGATGGAGCTCGTTGTTTGAGATCCAGTTGTGAGGCCACATAGGAGTACGCAGTGTAAAAGCAAGGCCAAAAGTATATCAATCATTTTGTCGTCTATAAATGCATTCAATAGGAACAGTAACAGTAAAGTATATTTTTAAATTATGGTGAAGTTTTGACAGCCAACATCCCTCACAAGTAATCAATATTGTTTTAAAAATCCCACACACTTAAAAGACTATTTTCATCTCGGTAAAATAAATTGACGAACTTGTTCGTAAAAGCTTTTTTTTTTATTTGCTAATTATCTAATACATGCATTCATCTCTTAGACTAGGTGTTCCGTGTTTTCTTAGCACTATCATCCTTATTTGCTATGTTATATTTTTAGTTATTATTAATACATTTCAATTGCCTCTGGCAGTTAGAATTTCTCCTCTGGTTGAATTGAACCATGTAGGAATTACAATGTTTTCAACTTAAACTAAACTTAACCTATTTTATACTAAGGGTACAAGGAGTTAATCGTTGCAATAGAAGATTGCAACGATTTTTGTCTAAAATTGGAAATATTTTGTTGGACATTTGTTGCAATGTCTCAATATTAGAAATTCTATGAAGTTCATTGGTACTATACCACGGAGGCAACTTCAGAATCATTTTCAAAATTTTATTTTGAATCCTCTAAAGTGCCTTCTTTCTGGTATTGCAGCAACTAGTCCATATTGGCACAGCATACAACATGGCAGGTCTAAAAATTTGTTTGTAAATCAAAAGTTTGTTCTTTAGACAAATTTTTGATTTTCTGTTTATAAGTGTCTAGACACTTAATATATTTGTTACATTTTGCTTGAAGGCCTTCAATGTGATTTTTAAAAATTAATTTTTGATCTAGCAGAAGTCCTAAATATTTAGCTTCGCTAGACCAATTAATTGGAACCCCATTCATAGTGACAATATGTCTGCTAGAAGGTTTCAAATAAGATACTCTCGGCTTATGTGGGAAAATTCTGATAGTTTACTTGCAGTGAGCGATCTGATAAATAATTTTGGATCAGTTTAATGATGTACAGAGGAAAATTAAAATTCATCAATTTTACAATCAAACCTTCATGCCAAACACTGTCAAATGCTTCCTCTATATCAAGAAGAGCAACTCCAGTCGAATATCCTTCAGATTTGTTGAGCCGAATTAAGTTCGTAACTCTTAATAACTGATGAGTGGTTGAATGCCCATGGCGAAAACCAAATTGCTCATCAGCAAAATAGAATTGTCATTAATATGAATCATCATTCTATTTGAAATAATCTTTTCAAACAGTTTGCTTATTGAAGAAAGCAAACTGATAGGGCGATAACTAGAAGCCTCAGCTGGATTTCTGTCGGGCTTCAAGATTGGAACAACTTTGGCGTTTTTTCATTTATCGGGAAAATATGCCAATTGAAAACGTCTGTTAAATAAATTAACCAAAAAGGACAATGAGCTCTCAGGAAGTTTTTTGATAAGTATGTAGAAAATACCATCATCACCCGGGGCTTTCATATTTTTAGATTTTCTAGTAATAGATCTCACTTCATCCAAATTAGTTCCCAACGAAGGGTCAAAAACATTATCTTGGTTGAGAATGTCTTCGAAGCTTCGTGTAACCTGATCCTCAATTGGACTAGTGAGACCTAGACTAAAATTATGGGCACTCTCGAACTGCTGAGTAAGTTTTTGAGCCTTTTCGCCATTTGTTAATAAAATTTTATTTCCCTCTTTAAGCGCTGGAATTGGCTTTTGAGGTTTTTAAGAATTTTCGTTAATTTCCAAAAGGGTTTCGAACTGGGATCCAACTTTGAGACATTATTCTCAAAGTTGGTATTTCTCAGAATAGCGAAACGTTTTTTAATTTCATTTTGCAAATCTCGCCAAATAACTTTCAACGCGGGATCGCGAGTTCTTTGGTATTGCCTTCGCCTCACATTTTTAAGACGGATCAGTAGCTGAAGATCGTCGTCAATAATAATGGAGTTGAATTTAATTTCACATTTAGGAATTGCAATGCCTCTGGCTTCGACAATTAAATTTGTCAAAGATACGAGAGCATTATCAATATCCCTTTCGGTATCGAGAGGAATATCAACATCAAAATTCCTATCGATATACGTTTTATATAAATCCCAATCAGCTCTATGATAATTGAAAGTAGAGCTGATTGGATTATAAATTGCTTCTTGTGAGATTTCAAATGTCACAGGAAGGTGATCAGAGTCAAAGTCAGCATAAGTTACCAATTGGCCACACAGCTGACTTGAATCCGTTAAAACCAAATCAATTGTCGGAGGATTTCGAGTGGATGAAAAACAAGTTGGGCCATTGGGATATTGAATAGTATAATATCCCGCAGAACAATCTTCAAATAAAATTTTGCCGTTGGAATTGCTTTGAGCATTATTCCATGAACGGTGTTTGGCATTGAAGTCACCAATTACGAAGAATTTTGATTTGTTGCGAGTCAGAATTTGAAGATCAGCTTTCAACAAATTCTTTTGCTGCCCATTGCATTGAAAAGGCAAATAGGCTGCAATGAAGGAAAATTGACCAAAATTTGTTTCAACAGAAACTCCCAAGGTTTCAAAAACTTTGGTTTCAAACGAAGAAAATAATTTATGTTTGATACGTCTATTAATGACAATGGCGACCCCACCACAGGCGCTGTCAAGACGATCATTTCTGTAGATAAAATAATTTGGATCTCTTTTAATGGAGAGTCCTGGTTTTAAATAAGTTTCTGTTATAATGGCAATATGCACATTATGAACTGTTAGGAAGTTGAATAATTCATCTTCCTTACCCTTAAGAGAGCGGGCATTCCAATTTAGAACTTTCACACAATTATTTGGATCCATTGAAACGATAACAATTTTTTGTGTGTACTTTATACCAACCTGAACAGCTTCAGGAATGGTATTTGCTTTGAACATTGCATCAATCATGTGATGCAATTGTTCAGTTAGAAAATCAAAGTCGGAAACGGACATGCTACCTGTATCGGCAACATGACCATTATTTTCCGTTGGGACATGGGTATAAACCTCATTTTGAGAGGAGAAATTTTGTCTACCAGCAGCGATGTTTGCATACGTGGGTACATTGGAAAGATTGGAATTTACTGAAGTGCTTGCTACCCGTTGACGAGCGGCAAAATTTGTTTGTGAATTGTGGTGGGTATGAATTGCTCGACCGGTAACTGGTTTCGAAATTTGATCGTTTGAAAAATTTCTACCCGTCGAATCTGGGATCCGATTGGAATTTCCCGTCATCAATTTTGCACGGGAATTCAAAACTTTTTTGCGTGAAGGGCATTCCCAGAAATTGGATTTATGATTGCCCCCACAATTTGCGCACTTAAATTTATTGGAATCTTCTCTCACAGGACATGCGTCATTGGCGTGAGAGGTTCCACCACAAATCATGCATTTAGCATCCATGTGACAATGTTTGGTTCCATGACCCCACTTTTGGCACTTACGGCACTGGGTGGGGTTTTGGAAATTTCCCCCAGGCCTGCGGAAATGTTCCCATGAAACACGGACATGGGACATAATACAGGCCTTTTCCAAACTTTTCATATTATTTAGTTCACTTTTGTTAAAATGAACTAAATAAAATTCTTGAGAAATGCCCCTCTGGGAAGTACCAGAGTGAGATTTCTTTTCATCTTAATTACTTGGACTGAAGAAAATCCAAGTAATTGAGAAATTTCAATTTTTATCTCATCCAGTGATTTATCATCACTGGGGAGACCTTTCAAGACGACTTTGAACAATCGCTCAGTTTTGTCGTCGTATGTGAAGAATTTATGGCGCTTCTCAGTTAAATACTGAAGAAGACGTTTGCGATCGTCAAAGGATCCCGGCAAAACGCGGCAGTCACCCTTCCTAGCCAGAAAACTCGGCAACAGATACCACAATTGGCGGAATCCTTTGCTTTTTCGCATGAATCGAATCACCTGGGCTAGAGGTATATTCGATTTGCTCAATTTCATCATTAATCAAATCGAACTGATTGCTCAGTTCGATGGGAGAAGAATTATTTCCGATATTAGAGTTAGAAGGAATATCTGAATTCTCCAGCTTCCTTCTATTTTTTCCGCGCTTTGGCAGGACGGTCTTGAAACCATGTTTCTTTGAAGGAAGTGGAGAATTCAGAGACTCCCCCTTCCTCTTGTTTTTATTAATGCTCATGGCTGAGCGTGGAGACGTGACCTTCTAAGAGGTTTTTTCCCAGAACGGTGTCCCTGCAGGATTACCACCGCTTGTCGGAATTTTACTTCCGCAAACGGGTCCAACGTAAAACGAAGGCACGGGTCCTTGCAAAGATCGTAACGGGATCAGTGGGTACAAATAGCGCTAAGAAGCCCCGTTGAAATTAAAATAGCTTCGGGTAGTATTAAAAACTTCCTTCCGCAAAGAGAGAAAGAACCGCACAGCACGATGCGGTCTCTGGTCGTAAAAGCTTATTTTTACTGATATCTCGTCAATAAATATGACGTTTACATAAGTTACTGAGACTCGGCAGTCAAGTTTGCCATCGTCATCGGTAGTTTGGAGTTTGACTGAGTTTCGGCAAACCCATCTGTCAAACATTTAAGCTCTAGCGTGCTCCGTAAAAAAAAACGTGAAGAAGCAAGAGCAATGGAAAATAGAATTTTCATCTTCGAGTTTTTTGGTAAGTATTCATTCTGATTTCAATTTTCCTGTACGGGCAGGACACTAAAATCTGTTAAAAATTCACGCAACATTTTACGTCGATTTTAACATTGGAAATAATGAAAGTCATGTCCGTTTTAATTTCAGCTCCAGCTGTAATTCGAACAAAAAAACAGAGATGCTTGCTGTATCTGGATGGATGGATGGAAATTACTTACCCCACATGAAGGAGTCAACAAATAAACACATTAAGGCTCAAGACTCCGTAACTCTGTTTTGAAAATTAATGACGTTATTGCTTGTTAGTATTGGTGAGGCAACTAGTACGAAAAAGTGACGAAAATTTGAGGTGGGTGGAAATGGTAGAAGCTTGTCAGCTACTACATAATGTTGCCAGATGCAACAGAATGTTTAGTTTTGAGCATTTATGAAATATTTATTAAATGGAAACTTATTTTAAAATTCTTCATACACCACTGGGCTTTCAACATACAGTGTTGGGGAAAGTACAGTAAAACACTTTGATTTTCCGAATATTTACATTTATCCGGTAAAATTGCGTGCACCGAGCACACTGAGACAGTTTTCCAAATTAATGTAAGACGAAATTATTGTCAGATTTTCTGGATATGATACACTGCGCGGCATTTGTAATGTTCCCAAACGGGTACTTGCACAAAACTGCCGCGCCAAACGAGACACCGCAATGCTATTCACCCATAAGAATCAAGTAAACGGGGTGCAGAAAACGCGGCGTTACCTTTCCTGAAGGGTACGCCGCCTGCAATTTTGAGGAAATCAGGCAATATGTCTGTTTTATTCTTCATCCGCAGACTGTTTGTTTGCTGCTGCGTGAGTCTCGTGCCATCCATCCACACTTTCTTGTGCGCAGTCCAAATAGAACAGAATCGAGTTGAATTATAGGCTGTGGCACACAGCCTTGAAAGAGTGCTAACCACAGATACTGATTTATTAGCTCTTATCTGTAAAATGAGTAAGGAATAACGAATGTATATTTGCCACCAAAACCGATTATACGTTGAGAAATTATTCTACGAAAACATTGATTGTGGCGGGAGAAAATTTTAAAAGTATGTGCTGTCGTCTGGTCGTTGCTGCTGCTGCGGCTGCCGTGGTTTTGTTTTTGTTTTGACTGCATGGTAGGATGAATGGTACGGTAAAATTAAATGTCAATAATTATCCACCCTGCCAACAAAAGCTTGCATAATCTTTTCTTTTTTTTTGTTGATTTGATTAATTCGACAAACCGCAATAATTATTTGATTAAATAAATCTGGCAACGATGAAATGATGATTCTTTTCTTGTATATGCATAAAGTTGTTTGCGTGTCGACTAGCATATTCGATGTATTGTTTTGATATTTCTAAGTTGCTTTGCCGATATTTTGAGCGCATTATTTCACCTAATGCGGTAGTGAATTTGGGTGTTCCGAATTTTGCAACATTCACAATACGGCCGTCAAATTTGTCTCTCACTTCAAATTTTTTAAAGCAGTTTTCGTTGGTTTTTCGACATGAAGTGCAGAAATTGGTGTTCAACATCAAAGACAAAAGTGAAAGTTAGGTAGTGAATTATGTTAAGTTGTGATAAAATCAAAAAACGGCGAGAAAAGAACAAGTGAAAAACTGAGTGCATCTTCAAAATAAGTGTATGGGTGTGTTTCGATCGTTCGGAGTTGGTGTGTGTACAATTAGTATACGAAAATTTGTCTAGGAAAAAAGCAGTTTTAGGCGCTTTTCAGTCAATTAATTATTAAATAATTAACTAGGTGAGTGAAAAGTTCATATGAAAATACCATGAATATACGTTGACAGAGGTAAGTTGGTGAATAGCAGTGAAATATTGAATTTTGGCTAAAATTGCATTAGTATTAGTGCGAATGAGAACAAAATCATCTTCATCATCAAATTGATTACGGTTTATAGAGCCTTAAACATCGTTGGAATAATCAGGAACATACTGACTTGTTCTGTTCTTTATGGAATCGTGGAACAATAACTTTAAATGGCTGCCAAAAAGTATAGGTTTCATTTAGCATTTTTATATCGTTTTTCATACAAAAATGACCAAAATAAAATCTACTTTCGTATTGATTAACGCTTTTAATTTCTTTTTTGATTCATCTGAAAATAAATAAAAATAATTTATCACTGAGTTTCGGCAAATGCCTTTACCGAATTGATCGGCAACGCACTACCGAACAGCACGGTAAATTTTGACAGCTGGGTAGTGTCGAACATTTTACGACCAATCGGTAATTCAAACTTTCACCGGAGTTCAGTGCGTGTTGGCTCTTGTTTCGGACGGCAGAACGATCGCGCGATTTGCCGAAATTTTGTGTTTTGCATTGCGCGGCCGGTAATAAAGTTAATTAGTTCAGTGCGTGTTGGCTCTTGTTTCGGACGGCAGAACGATCGCGCGATTTGCCGAAATTTTGTGTTTTGTTTTGTTTTTCCCTTAGGACGGTTCGTAAGTAAATTGATGAATATATTTTATTACTTTTACAGCATATACTGTTATTGACAAAAGCTCTATATTGTCGCATAGAGCTCCCTATTATTCACCTTTCCCACTAACACAAATTTTCCTTCCCGAGACATCTATGAAGGTAGTATGGGTTCCCTGCATCTTCACTAGTAGATGTTGAACTAACATTCCTTCCCTTCCTTCCGTGATTGTAAGGACGTGGCCAGGTATACAACTGCTACTGTATAGGAAAAGGTACTAATCCCAAGTACCAATTTGCGACAATATACAGTAGATTGCTCAATTCAAGCTCTGTCTGGTGAGGGGGCGGGTGTCGCGGGAGAAGGTTCTCTTCGTCGACTTCCCCTCATTTGAATGAAAGTGACAGGCAGGGTGTTTCTTTGCAGTTTATCATCTAAGAATACAAGTTCGCATTGTTTTCTTTCGTTCTGAAGTGATAAACCACAGAGAGATCTGCTGCTTGTCACTTTTGTTTAAGGGAGGGGGGGTCGACGGGGAGAGTCTTCTCTTGCGACATTCGCCCTTATTCCGGATGAAGCTTGAATTGAGCATTGTATAGCCACCCACGATTTGTACAATCACATATGCTATGCTATGCTATGCTAATCGGTAATTCAAACTTTCACTGAGATTTTTACCGAGATATCAGCTGTTGGATTCTCGGCAATTTATTTTGCCGGCCTCGGCGAAAAAAATTAAGTGTGCATGGCAAATAAGTATTACTATTTGAGAGTTCAAACACGAAAAATAACATGGAAATATCTAAAAAAAATTGGATGAAATATGGGATGGGATGAAATACTTCTCAGTGCGACGGCAAATTCTTCTCTGACATCATTAACGTCCGCACTTACCGCAGTGCGAATATTGTATCCGACCACTACCTCGATGCAGTATGCATGCGCTCAAAACTCTCGACGGTGTACTACACGCGTAGAAGCCGAACTGTTGCGGGACCACTCTGTAATGAAGTTCAAAATCGCCCGATGCATAAACGTCAGTCAGATAGCGTGGTGAACTGTCACATGCAGCATAAATCTAGATTGCTTTGAGAATAGGTCGTATGTGCAAAAGAGAGGCTCTCTTTGTTCACGCTCTCTTTCGCTTGTACATAAGCTAGTTTTGCATATTTTGCCACATTTTCACTTCAGAACGCTAGACAAAGCTATAATCTTTAGATATCTGCCAAGAAATCTGAAGTAAACTTTATTATAGATCTGTAATAATCGAAAGAGAATGGAGGCAAAGAGAGACTCTTTTTTGCACATACGACCTATTCTCAAAGCACTCTAGAAATGTGTTGCAACTGTGAAGCGGGTAACAAAACTGCATGCGGTTGAATTCTTTAATGAGGGACTGTCTGTTTACTTCGATGACATTTACTTCCAGGGTGCAGCAGCCGTAAAAAGTGTAGACAACAACTTTCCGTGCACCATGTTTACGGTAATTGTCACTGAGTGGCGATACCGGCGTTTCTATCTGTGTTGTTAAACCTGCCTCAAAACCTGTTTTGAGATTTTCACAATTTTCACCATGAGCTCATGGAAGAATGGTAGATAAAATGTAGGGTTAGGCGGGGCAAGATGAGTCACGGGGTAAGATGGGTCAGGGCCGTTTTTGAGCATCGTACACAATTTAATGTGGAGATTATGACTTTGTAGGAGGAATAATTTGATTCTACTTTATTGACACTCGATTTGATGATAAAATTTCATTTTGGTAGAGTATGACAAGGTAAATTATTTTTCAGCATTGTTTCTTATGCGAAACACACTTTCTATAAAACGTGTAATCTCGTCGAGCAATCTAAAATTAAAACATTTTTAGTAATATAGTGAAAGTATTATAAGTAATGTAGACGATGTTGTACTAACTGCGTTGAAATAAATAAATTTGATCGAAAATTAGACATTCTAACACGAGCTTGCAAATGGGGCAAGATGGGTCAGCACATACTAAAGGACATAGTTTGTATTCAAAACAAATTTTCCATTGCTGATGTAATCATTTTAAGGTTACTTTTGAGCATAATGATGCTAATTTGTTAATTAAAAATGTATATTTTTTGAATTAGAAAGCAATACGCAGACGGCTTGTTTTCATAAGAAGTTACATACATTTTTAAATGTAGTGCCATTTCTTAATCCGAGGCTTTAAAGTCCTTTTTTATTCAAGAACATCATTTACATTAAACTCATCTATCTGTGTGTTATTTAATATTGTGAATAAAAACAATATTAATTGCAGAATTTAAAGGTGACCCATCTTGCCCCGGCATTTTTTGATTGACACAAAAATAGACTTCTACTTTAATGACTCAAAATGAAATAAAAAGTAGAATTTTTGTTATTTCATACCCCTGGCTTACAGATTATGAGCTATTTTTATAGATTCACGTTGAAAAGCTACATTAAAATGTTTCTATTTTGAGGCATTGAGGGTTCGCCTTAGGTGACCCATCTTGTCCCATCCTACTTCTTCTTCTTATTGGCATTACATCCCCACACTGGGATATAGCCGCCTCACAGCTTAGTGTTCATTAAGCACTTCCCAGTTATTAACTGCGAGGTTTCTAAGCCAGGTTACCATTTTTGCATTCGTATATCATGAGGCTAGCGCGATGATACTTTTATGCCCAGGGATGTCGAGACAATTTCCAATCCGAAAATTGCCTAGACCGGCACCGGGAATCGAACCCAGCCACCCTCAGCATGGTCTTGCTTTGTAGCCGCGCGTCTTACCGCACGGCTAAGGAGGGCCCCATCCTACCCTATGGGAAAATCAAGTATTTTGCAAATCTATGGAAAATGGTGGTGTTTTAGAAGAAAATAGTGATAAGGAATGAAGTATGAGGTGAAAAGATTATCTCCTGCACTTAGTTTCTACTGATTAGTAGACTAATAGTGATAAAATTTCGATTTTACTACTGTTGCGATTGTGTGAAGTGTCGTTGGATGCCGATTCTTCCAGCAGACGGATAGACATCATATGTCTGGGGTCAGCTATAAAGCTATAAATAAACGTTTATTACAGAGAAACAGATACAACAGAATAATTCTAATTACTAATTACTTACTAATTTGGCAACAGATCATAAGAAATTTATTATTTCTATCAATGCAGACACCTCCTCACTATCGCAAATTGATTTTGTATCTGCCTTTACAATTTATTTTCCTACGCGCTATACTATAGCAGTCAATTAAATGGCTTAGGGCTGCTCAAGTTTAAAGCAACTGTACTCTTTTTGCAACGTTCAAATTGACGCGCAATTTTATGCGCAACAACTACCATTGAAAAAACGCCATCTCTTGCATTAATCGTTTTGACTGGTACCTTCTTATAAATTTAAGTTACAATTGAAATTTAGAATACGCCTAAAAACTACCCCTAAGTCTAAGTGACCACATACTGCAAGTACATAATGATATAAGTCAAACTCCTATCGATACGTGCCCACCCTGTCCGAAACAAACTTCATGATATTCTTGCATCAGAAGTGGATTTCCTGACTGAATATAGACGGAAAAGCTGTCGGAAAGCATTGCGTCAGATGCGATCGGCCGGACACAGCGGATAATTTAGTCGATTGTGATATGTGCGAGACGTGGATGCACTATGGCTGTGCAGGAGTAACGGATTCTATTGCAGATCCGAACCGCAGTTGGAAGTGTGATAAGTGTCGCCCCCAAATAGACTAGCAACCCTATAACCAGAGACCGGCGGAGTGAAAAAACTACGAAATGGCAACGTATGAAAAGGTGTGATATCGTGGAAATAATACTGGCATCACTTGAGAAACATGTCGAATCTGCCACGAGCATAGCTAACTCCCTGAAGTCTGGTGATAGCCATATTCTCTTAGGAGATTTTAATCAGAAGGACATCCACTGGGTACACGCTTCGTCTGACTACTATTTTGCTGATCCATCAAGTTCCAGATTGAACCAAGCAAGCTGTTGTCTTCTGGACTGCTTCGCCTTTCTAAACATGAAACAGATGAACAACGTAATGAACCATTGCAACCGAATGTTGGACCTAGTCTTCGTGAATTCGGAGATAGTATCGAATTGCTCGGTCGTTTCTGCACTAGATCCTCTTCTGGAACTAGATCCGTTTCACCCAGCCCTCGTTATGTCGCTCACCTGCAACCACCTTGTCCAACTCGAAGACGTCGAAAGTCATAATAAACTTCCGTAGGACTAATTTTGAATCGCTGAATAACTCTATCGCACTAATGGATTGGACCTCATTATCGGCTGCACCTGACGTCGACAGCGCAGTGAATTTCTTCACTGGTACACTAAATCAGTTGTTTTACTCTCATGTTCCTAATCCTCTGCCTCGAAGGAAGCCACCATGGTCGAATAGCCATCTGCGCAATTTGAAACGACGCAGATCCAAAGCATTGCGAAATTACACAAACTTAAGAAATCTGGAATCGAAGCGAATTTTCAACTTAGCAAGCAACAGGTACCGAATATACAATCGACTTCTGTATACCCGCTACTCCAGGAGAACTGCGGCAAATCTCAAACTGAACCCGAAGCAGTTTTGGTCGTTCATGAATTCCAAAAGAAAGGAAGTCGGTTTACCTAAAACAATGTTCTTGAATGATGAAGTAGCAGATACATGCGACTGAATCTGTAAACTATTCGATAAACATTTTTCGGGAGTTTTCGAAAACGAACCGGTGTCTGCTGATCAAATCGCTGAAGCTTTGCTTGATGTCCTTCGTGATGTTTTAACTTTAGCAGATGCATTTTTTCTCAAGATGATGTTGTTAATGCTCTCATCAAATTTAAATCTTCGACGGCTCCTGGTCCTGACGGTATACCATCAATAGTGTTGAAAAAATGCGCGATGGCACTTTGTACTCCACTCACCATCATATGTAACAGGTCAATCGTTGAATCGAAATTTCCGACAAAATGGAAGGAGTCCTATATGTTTCCTGTATTCAAAAAAGGAGATAAACGTAACGTGAATAACTACAGAGGTATTACTTCACTCTGTGCTGGATCTAAGTTGCTTGAAATTCTCGTTGGAGACGTCCTGTTCTATGCATCGAAGTCATACATCTCTCCGGATCAGCATGGCTTTTTTCCTGGTCGTTCGATTGATACCAACCTTGTGCAGTTTACGTCTCACTGTCTGATCAATATCGAAGATGGTAATCAAGTGGACACAGTTTACACTAATCTGAAAGCTGCATTTGATCGTGTTGATCACGTCATCCTGTTATCTAAATTCGATTGTCTGGGAGCTCCATCAAGCTCAACACGCTGGCTTGACTCGTATTTGACTGAACGTCGGTTATCTGTTAAAATTGGCGCAACACAATCGGAGTACTTTACTAATCGCTCAGGGGTACCTTATTACTATTATTACTATTATTACTATTTATCAACGATGTATGTTGCTTACTTCCTGCTGGATTTCGGACTGCTTATGCAGATGATCTAAACATGTTTTTTGTCGTTCGTAAAATGGAAGATTGTATTGAGCTGCAGCACATGATTGATCTGTTTCAGAAGTGGTTTCCAAGAAACCGCATGACTAGAAGCGCTCAATAATGATCAGTTATATCGTACGACCGGAACAAATTACCTATAGTGTGGAATTACGAAATATGCGGAACCCAAATTGAACGGGTTACAGTCGTCAAAGACCTTGGTGTCCTTCCGGATAGTAATCTGTCTTTCCGTGATCACTACTCGAGCATTATTACTAAAGCAAACAGGTATCTGGGATTTATTATGCGATCAACTAAGGCGAATTGAAGCCATTCAAGCAAAGTTCACAAGATATGCTGTAAAGATTACTACCGTGGAATGACATCACCGACGAACCGACGTGTCACCTAATAGAAAATAATTCAAATTTGCTGCCCACAACGCCATGATGAAAAATCGTCGAACACTACCGCCACCCCCATAATGGCTCGCGAAGTTTTCATAGCTCAGCCACCAACCTACGTGTATTAGCATTGCAGCGGAGTTGTGTCTTAGCTCATTTGACAGGAGCGATCGCCCGCAAAAGCGAATGACCGTTAAAAAGTGTGGGACAATCAGAGAACGCCAGTGACACGTCGGTTCGTCGGTGATGACATTGCAAATATGCCCTCGTATGAAACGCGTTGCAGTCTCCTTGATATGGAATCATTACGAGATCGACGAGCGTCCAGTGGAGCACTTTTTGCTGGGAAACTATTGTTAGCTGTGGTTTATGCTCCGTATGTACTGAAAAAACTGAACTTTAACGCTCCATCAGTTACTCTACGACCGAGAGATCCATTGCGAACTGATTTTCGGAGAACATACTATGGACTCAACGAACCCATCATTGCGATAACCAGAGAATTCAACAAAGTGTACTGGCTTTTTGACTAAAACATCTCTGCATCTGTTTTCAAGAACCGACTTAAACAGCTGCATCTTCAACCTGACTCAATCCACGTCTGAAACAGCAACAGTATGGTGAATTTCTGTCCATCACTTTTCAATTGTCAGAGTTTTGCTACTTGGTCTATTATTTTTTTTCTCGGTGGACTGGAAACACGCGACGAGTGACGACAATTATCATACCTTACGGACTGGATACCTGAATACTTCACCACACTTTAATTTTAAGAAACAAAATTTTGACTATGGTTATGATTGTTTTGATTTTATGTTTGTTGCATCTATGTAAGTAAGCGAGACTTTTTTGTATTCTATATAGAGCTTGCTGACGTAAATCATCTTTCTCTTGCACGCGCACGGAGAAGATAGGATTTGTTTTCATCGGGAAACGCTTCCGAAGCAAATTCCACCACTTGAGACAGTCGTTAGAAGTTCGGTAGTAGGAAATAAATCTGGGTTCCACCGAAATGTAGTTCCGAGGTCTGTTGGGGTCGGTAATATTAGCAGCTTTTTTTTGCAAGCGGTGTACCACCGGTTGAATATTCGAGAGAATTTGTGGCGAATAGTGTTCCGCAGCAATGCGGTTATGGGTATCCAGTCATTCCCAGTAATAAGTCGATTCAACCGGCGCACCGCCACCAGTAAGTTCGTCAAATGTTCCTGACATATGATGACATCTGGAGTGTTCAGCCAGTTATACAGACGCAATCCCTGGGATTATCATTGGAACACAATGGGAAAAAAATTGTTCATAACGCGAATAAATTTAATATCTGGGTTCGGTACTGGTGGATTGTGCTGAAATTTTGACACAAATCGTAGGACTTTCTAGGAAATAATGCAAAGGTGGATAGGTTCACTGCACGAAGCTGCACGACCTTGTTTCATCCCAATGCCCCTTATTTGTTATGTAATTTGTCAAGTTCGGAATTACAAATAATCGACAAAACATGACATATTTGCCCTCACATTTTGACAAAAGTCGTGTTATGTGACCTTTGTCTACTGCACGATGTTTAAAAGGTCTTGCTGAAATTTATCCACGTTCTCATATTTCTCTAATTCTCGGGTACTTATTCAAAAGGACGTATGTGATTTTGTAAACAAATAATCAGACGTCGATTTGTCCGATCTGATTGCTCTCCCACGCAAACCATCACCATAGACAGATAGGGAGAGGCTTCGGGTACCTGTTAGTGGTGTTGGTGTGCGTGGGAGTGCCATCAGATCGGACAAATCGACGTTTGAATCTTTGTTTACAAAATCACATACGTCCTTTTGAATAAGTACCCGAGAATTGTTTATAATTAACCTCACATTACTAATCTGATCTAGCATTTTCCAGGGAATCGAGAGAAGTTATTCATGTCCACCGCACGACTAAAGAAGCTAAAATATTGCTCATTTTACCCCACGTTCTATTATTTTATATCTTTTATCCAAAATGCAAAGGTCTTCCGGGAAACATAACAAATAAGTGGAATCAGGGTAAAACGATGTCTTGCAGCTTTATGCAGTAAACTTAGCCATCTTTGCACTATTCTCTAGAAAGTTCTACGACTTGCGTCAAAATTTAAATTTTTTCGCGTTATGGACATTTTTTTCCCATTGTGCACTGGTGGTAATGGTAACACATGGTAACTTTGAGAGGATGGAGGAATCCTACATCAGACTGATAAGCGTTGCTAAACGGATAGGACTAGTCATCAACAAGTCGAAGACGAAGTACATGATAGGAAGAGGCTAAAGAGAGGGCAAGCCACCCACCACGAGCTTGTATTGTTGGTGACGAAATCGAGGTGGTTGAGGAATTCGTGTACTTGGGCTCACTGGTGACCTCCGATAACGATACCAGCAAAGAAATTCGGAGACGAATCATGGCAGAAAATCGTGGTGGGGTGCAGATTACGGACGGAACGTGGAGGAGGCGAATAAACCACGAGTTGCACCAGCTGTAGGGAGAACCATCCATCGTTCACACCGCAAAAAACGGGAGACTGCGGCGGAAAGTAAAAATATGGAAAATGGTTCTCGACAACGATCTGACTGGAACAAGAAGGCGAGATGCATAGCAGACTCCGTGGTTGGCGACGTGCAGGCATGGAGAAGAATGGCGGAGACTTATATGCACTGCACAGGCCACTCCGGCCTTAGTCTGATAATAGGTAAATCAGCACTACGAGGAACACTCAAAAGGCGAGGAGAGTACATGCAGAGAGGAAAGTTAAGGATGCTATCCAACAGCTAAAAACCAATAAAGCAACTTGTACGGATGTTATCGGAACTGAGCTCATATAAAAGCTGGCCAGTTGCCTGCAGAAACTGATTGTCAGAATCTGGGAAACTTAACAACTACCGGAGGAGTGGATCATATGTATGTCCCATCTACAAGAAAGGCGAAAGCCGGAGTGTGTGAACTTTCGAGCGATGACCATCCTTAATGCCGCCTACAAAGTGATATCCCCGATCATGCGTCGTCTGTCACCATTAGTGAATGAGTTCCAACGCACCATCTGTTCATTGATTTCAAGGCGGCATACGATAGTATAGACCGCTTGAAGCTATGGAAAATTATGGACGAGAACGGGAAGCTTACTAGACTGATCAAAGCGTCCAGTGCGTTTGAATCGCGCCGAGGACATAGACAAGGTGATGGACTTTCGTGCATTTTGTTCAACATTGCCCTAGAAGGTGTCATGCGGAAAGCCGTATGTAGCGGGGATACGATTTTTAACAGATCCAGTTAATTTATTTGTTTCGCGGATGACATGGACATTAATGACCAAACATTTGCAAAGGTGGTAGAACTGTAAACCCGCCTGGCTAGTGGGCGGAATCGAGCGCAACAAAGTACGCCTGGGAAGCAGTGTTACGATAGATGGGAATTCTTTTAAGGTGGTCGATGAATTCGTCCACCTTGGATACTTGCTAATGGCTGATAATAATGTTAGTCGTGAAATACGAAAGCGCATCATCTGTGGAATCGGGCCTAATACGGGCTTCAGAAGAAACTGCGGTCAAAAAAGATTCATCACTGCACCACATGTGTCATGTACAAAACGTTCATAAGACCGGTAGTCCTTTACAGACATGAAATTTGGACCATGCTCGAGGAGGACTTGCTAGCACCCGGAGTATTCGAGACACGGGTGCTTAGCACTATCTTTGGCGTTGTGCAAGAAGACGGTGTATTATATCAAGCCAGTTTGTCCCAGATGGAAAAGGAAGGCATATGAGTCATTGTTTCCATAAAAATGGACCCATATGTGGTAATTTTCAAGATGGGACAAATGGGGCTTGATGTTTGTACCTTATTTTCTACAATTGATGTTTTATCATATGGGTTTTACAATCTTACATGCGATGCGATCATAGGCAGTGTACACAATGTTCAAGTGGCCATTATAGGCTACTTCATTGTCGCTCTGTGTCCTACTTGGGGAAATGCAGGGGAAGATTCAACCTTGCCAAACTAAGCTACCAGGTAGCTCCAACTGAATACCCTTAAAAATGTTTAACGGACTGTACAACATTGATTCTAAAAATAAATTGCTGATCGAGCTATTTGGTCTCATCAGTACCCGCTAAGCCCTACAACACTTTTTTCGAACTTAATCTTTCATAAGCTCTACATATGCACAAGTCGAGTTTCAGACATAGGATTTAATTACCACCACGGGTGGCTAAAACCCGGGATATAGGCAATTTACTATGTATGTACTGAGTTTAACAGAGCCCACTGTCAAACTCCACCACATCCTACGCAAGCCCCACAACTCGCAGTGGTCAGGAAAGTGGTCATCGAAACCTTGGACATAATCTCTGATGTAGATTTACTAATCCTATTGAATATTTACACATTTTTATCAATTATGTTTATTTGCAGAATCGTTATTGCATTCAACAACTGACGACACAACGGAAAAAGAGTCCAAAGAGTCGCTTCCAAATGTGAAACGGGAAGAAGTCGAAAACCTGCTGATCAACCCACTGGATGAAGAGGAAGGCGATTTGGATGGTGACTCTGATAACAATTCGCTTGGAAATTTGTCCTACATCAGCGATAATGGGCTGATCGAAGAAATCATCCTGTTGCCGAACAACATCTACTCGGATGACGAAAATGGATCGGCATCAGATGACTGTATCTACGCTTACCGAGGAGACGATGATGGTGCCCCTGCCCTATTAGAGTATCGTGAACAACCCGCGGACGATGAGACTGACTTTCTAGAGATGGATTTCGATCCGGAGCCGAGTTCAGAGTTGGAAAACCTCAATGAACATGCTGACTTGGACGCAGACAGTGTTTTTCAACCCGCAACACTACCAGTGGAAAGGATTTCACGCCAGGATATTGTCCGGTCACCCCTCAAAAGTCCCAGCTTTGAAAGAGATTCGCCGAATCGAAGACATGGAGATACATTAGATCAAGCAGACGGAGTTGTCGTCGCTCCAATGGCGTCCATCGAAATGAAGAAGACCGGTGCGATTCCCAAAAAGTTTTCCTCCTATTCTCAGCAATCTGCCAAGGACGCATATGATTTCGAAATGGCTGGGCCAAGCAAACCACCATCGAGAGGAAACTCTAAAAACTTGAAACTGGACCTTAAACTGTGCACCGAAGGAACCGGTTCTTCTGACTTTCGATATCAATATCCATATTACGACGATTCAGAATACATCGCTGACGATGACGACGACGACGAATCCACCTGTTGTCTAGATTGTACGGAGAAAAAGGGACTGCTTATGCAAACCAAGCAAGATCTAAGCTTGCAAAAAGTGTGTAGATCATGCTTTGCTCGAAACTTGCATGTGCATCAAGGAAGCGGAGGTACGGGTGTACATCCGCACTTGGGGGATTATTTTGGGAATGCAGCTCAGTCCCTAAACACGAGCACTTCTGAGGCGGATTTGATGAGTGCCCGAGCGGAACAAATCGTACTACAAGCGTTGAACAAAGTCAACGAACTGAAAGCCACTCCACCGAGCATGGGGTTGTCAAAGAGCATGGAGGAACTGTGCGTCGAGTTGGAAGCGGGTCATCGGGATCAGGAAGTTCCCGACGAGTTTTCACAAGACGTAAGTGTGGTTAATGGAAAATGGTTCTGATGATGTGAATAATTTGCCTTTGTTTTTTCTAGCTTTGCGCCGATAACACCGTGACAATTTATACCATGAATTGCGGGGAACTGACAATAATTGAAGCTCTGGTAAGTTCGCGGTTTTGAATTATGTATGACAACAAATTGTACGCAAATATAAAAAAGAACCAGCCTCGGGCTGAAAATCTCTGTGCACGCACAATTTATTTGAGGATATTCAAATTATTGCAAAAAATAATTAGCAAACTTCATGCTGAGTCGAACATTATATTAAATTCAAATTGTCTGTAACCAAAAAAGAACGGCTTAGTTAAGAATCATTTTATTTTGCTCTTCTAGACGCGAATCGGTGTAGCACCAAATCTGGACGTTTTACGGCAATATTTTACTGAATGTTACTCAGTAGACACAAGCAAAATGAACATCCCGCAGTATCTGCTATACATGTCAAAACGCGATTGCAACTTCAGAAAGTTGATAGAGGCCATCAAGTCGTGCTGTGATGAACCATTGGATGTGCAGTACTATCCGGTAAGCTCAAATAATGAGTGGTGGTTCAAAATATTTCTTCTTACGTTTGTTTCCTCCATTTAAAGTTGGATCCATTCTCCGACACACCTGAAGTGGTCCCAATCAACTCGATTGACATCGCCAAACGATGGAACGCTAACACTAACCTGCGGCAGATCATAAACTTCAAACATAAACACTTCCACACGCTGAATGTTCTTGGTAAATATGAATGTGCGATTGTATTTCTTGAATCTATGATCGAATAAGTATCCTATTTGCAGGCAAAATCGTCAACATACTTCGGCAGCCATCACGAGGTAAGCACACAAGTCAGATTATCAATATTCCCCAGTACTATAAAAGTGGTTCCATTACGATAACGAGGATAACTTGAGCCACGTAAAAAGTGGACCTCATGCTCTCTATCCCATTCTTTGGTGCCCATCGACCTGGGGACTACTTCCAAGCTCCTATTGTTTTAGAAACGGTCCTCGATTCGAATGAAAAAAAAAGGTCGCTACAAAGATTCTCAGTTAGATGCGTAAGAGGTATGAGGATTTATCGAACTTTAAAGCTTGTTGCTGGCACAAACTATAAGGTCAGGTATTAATTTATTGTATTTCGCTTCTGCTATCCTATTTGGGAATATGAAACAAAAATACTATCTACTTATATTTTATGTAAAACTATTGTACATGAGCTTTCGTACTCAAAAATATTGAAGCGTTAAATTGTGTAAATATAGATTGTCAAATATTTATTACTGCAAACTAGCGTTTAGTAAGCTGCATATCCTTGTTAGGAAGTATACAACACGACGGGAGAATCTTTTAGTTCCGAACGTAACACTAAGGTTAGACTGTTAGGGTTAGACTGTTTCAGTGAATGTATCTATATCCCAGTACACGAAAAAGTTAAATCGAGAACGACAACAGTTAAGGGAAAAGATGATTAAAGCGGAATAAATATCCTATTTCAATCGCCACGCGCAACTGGTTATTATGGGTTGTTGAAAGTATTTATAAAGAGCAACAATTTGTAACATCAATTCAACTATAAGCAAAACCACAAGCAACAACTATCACAAGTAATAACTAACTCACAAATACCTAATCATACTGCTGAAATACAAGTTATAAACTGATGCAAGCCGGTTTTCAGTTATGTTATCCGATAATTCCTTCTATGAAGCCTACAATACAATATAGATTTATTTATTTATTACCAGAATAAGGCCGGAGTGCCATGTGCAATACATAAAAGTCTTCTCCATTCAGCTGGGTTCATGGCTGCACTTCGCAAACCACGCAAACTGCGGAGGGTCCGCAAATCGTCCTCCACCTGATCGTTCCACCTTGCCCGCTGTGCACCTCGCCTTCTTGTTCCCGTCGGATCGTTATCGAGAACCATTTTCACTGGATTACTGTCCGACATTCTGGCTACGTGCCCGGCCCACCGCAGTCTTCCGATTTTTACGGTGTGAACGATGGATGGTTCTCCCAACAGCTGATGCAACTCGTGGTTCATTCGCCTACTCCACGTACCGTCCGCCATCAGCACCCCACCATAAATGGTACGCAGTACTTTCCTTCCAGCCCATGCAGCAGGCTTCCAGAACGTCCCAGTCCATTAAATACGTCTTCCACGCTTTCAGTTCTCCCATCGTGAAGTGCTAAAGGCTCTTTGTGACCTTGACGCAGAGCGTTAACGAATAACGCTTCCAATGAATGATTAAATTTGTTATGATTAAATAATTCAACTCTACGATTAAAGATTATGATTAATGATTTAATCATTTTTGACAATGATTAATGATTATGATTAACGATTGAATTATTTTTTGACAATGATTAATGATTATGATTAATGAATAAACCGTTTGGAGTATGATTAACGATTACCGATCGTGATTAAATGCTGACACAATATGTGTATGAATAATGATTAAAGATCGGTATGATTAATGATTAATGATTATGAATAATCAAATTGAATGGGTTGCATATTGATCAATTATCAAGGAACATTTTTACCAAATTGGTTTATTGAAAGGTATAAAAATTAAATGATTATGATTGAAGATTAATGAATAAAAGCGATGTATGCAAAGAATAAAATTGATGATTAATGAATAAACTCAAAACAAGTATGAATATGATTAGTGATTAATAATTAAATGTAAAGTTCGATGATTAACGATTAGTGATTAATGATTGAATCAAATTTTTTGAATGATTATGATTAATGAATAATGATTAAATAGCCCATTATTCATTAATCATGATTAAATCTATGATTAATCACTAATGCCTTGCCTTGACGTGTCCAAAGGTGCAGGAGTGGACGGCTTAACGCCCTATCTTCTGAAAAGCTGTGCTGAATCTTTTGCGACTCCACTGCTACTGCTTTTCAATCAATCGATGAAAGACAATACGTTCCCGGAATTATGGAAAACGGCAAAAATGATTCCTGTCCACTAGGGTGGCTCAAAAAACATTTTTTCAAGTTTTTTGATGGGCCGCCCTCTTATTCGGTTATATTTGATGCCCTGATGCTTAGGACAAAATTTCAGCCAAATCGGTCAAAGTTTGGGCGGTGCTAAACTTGTTGGAAGTTTATATGGAAAAATGTATGCAGAAACATCCAAAAACAGTGATTTGCAATAGGACGGCACAATTTACGATCAAGAACAATGATACTCATTCAGTTCTTGTAGAATTAAATACAGAATTTTATGCTGAGAACCTTCCTTGAGGGAACCAGGTTCCCGGAAACACTTGCGGATGTGGCCAATGTGTCCAAAATCAAAACGCATCTATTGAGCTTGTCTTCCAAAACCATGAAGTTTGATGAGATGAGTTTCAGTGCTTATCGAAATTTGTCCGCTTCCCTGAGGGAGCCAGGTACCCGGGAATACTTCCGGACGTGGCCAATGTGTCCAAAACCTCTCAAAAACCCATCTATTGAGTTTGTCTTTCAAAACCATGGAGTTTGATTTGTCGCAAGATGGGTTTCGGTGCTAATCGAAATTTGTACACTTTCTTGTGGGAACCAGGATCCCGGGAACACTTCCGGATGTGGCCAATGTGTCCAAAACCTCCCAAAAACTCATCTATTGTGATTCTCTTCCAAAATCATGAAGTTTAATATGTCGCAAGACTGGGTTGTGTCTACTTGAAAAGTGTCCACCACCCCAGGGATACCCCAGGGAACCAGGTTCCCGGAACATCTGGAACCATGTCCTAGAGATTCAAATGTATCAAAACTAGCTTCTGATGCTGGTCAATGATGATTGACTACGTTTGCATCAGCATTCTGGTCACTTTCGTTCATTTATCAATGGTTTTTAAAAAATGACCCGTTTTTGACTGCATCTGACCCAGGACCCCCCCTCAATAAATCCGGCCGGATTGGCACCATGGTCAAATCAAGTCATGTACCAAAAAATAGACATGATGATGCTTCTTCCCTGAAATTTTCATGGCAATCGGACGAAAAATGAGCCTACACGGGTTATTTCAATTTTGATGTCTAGGTCAGACCGAAACGGGTTAACTTCATCAACGACAGTTCCTCCATTGAATACGATCTGTCCATGAAACACGCTATTCAAGGAATACCAGATCATCTTCGACAAATATCTATTCCCTCCATTTTTTTCTGAAAAATATGAACATGTCAATTGCAACAACAGATATTTCACTGATGGTTCTCGCATCAACGGATCCACTGGCTTCGGTGTCTTCAATGTAAATTCAACCACCTTCCGAAACCTTCAGGAACCGTGTTCGGTTTATGTTGCTGAGCTGGCAGCAATTAACTTCGCTTTGGGGATTATTTCCGATCAGCCCGTAGACCATTATTTCATCTTTTCGGATAGTCTTAGTTCTATTGAGGCACTCCGGTCGATGAAACCAGTTAAGCACGCATCTTACTGTCTTACAAAAATAAGAGAGCAGATGCGTAATTTGGTCGAAAGATCATTCAAGATTACCTTTGTATGGGTCCCATCTCATTGCCTAATCTATGGCAATGAGAAAGCGGACACGCTAGCAAAGGTGGGCGCACAGGAAGGTGCAGTTTATGCTAGACAAATCTCGAACAACGAGCTTTTCCCATTAGTCCGTCAGAGTACTCTTCAAAATTGGCAAATGAATTGGTCACACAACGAACTTGGACGGTGGCTATTTTCTATAGTTCCTAAAGTTTCTGCGCGAGCGTGGTTCATAGGTGAGGACTTGAGTCGAGGCTTCATTCGCGTGATGTCAAGGCTTATGTCCAATCACTATTCACTAAACGCACATCTCTACAGAATAAACCTTGTCAATAGCAACTTATGTAGGTGCGGAGCCGGTTACGATGACATCGATCACGTAGTTTGGTTCTGCTCGGAGAATGACGCCTCCAGAGAGCAACTATTGGATACCCTTGTGGTCCGAGGTAAACAACCCTACAGGGAAATAAGAGGTGTTTTGGGGGATCGCGATGTGGATTATATGCAGTCCATCTATGCCTTTCTTTGCTCGGCTGATATCAAAGTCTCATGCCCGTGTTTATCTCTTTCTCAGTTTTTTTTTCTCTTGTTCGATTCTGTTTTTCTGTTCCGTGTACCACGAAGCCCTGGCCATCCTGAAGATGCTCCCTGCTGAATCAAAATCGAGCACGACGCCATGCAAAACCGTCTTCAACGCAAACGCCCGGATGAGCAGCTGGAATAACCTAAATCCAAATCCTTACCCCGTCCATCCTGAATTAAGTAAAATATAACCTTGAGTCACCACGAGTATTATGGTCTATGTCCCTTCCCTACTAACTGTTAATGATAAGATGATACAAATTAAAAAGATATCATACTTAAGAATTGCGGCTCCGCAAAGTGTCACACACGACTGAGCCTACCAAATAAATGAAATGGTTAAAAAAAAAAAGATGAGTTTCGGTACTAATCTAAATTTGTTTACTTCCTTGAGGGAACCAGGTTCCCAAGAACACTTCCGGTCGTTGCCAATGTGTCCGAAATCTAAAAAAAAAAAAAACTGGATTCAATTTGTCTTTCAAAATCATGGAGTTTGATATGTCGCAAGATGGGTTTCGGTGCTAATCGAAATATGTCCGCTTCCCTGAGGGAACCAGGCTCCCGGGAACACTTATGGACGAGGCAAATGTGTCCAAAACCTCTCATAAAATCATGTGTTGTGCGTGTCTTTCAAAATCATGATAGTTTCGGTGCTAATCAAAATTTGTACACTTCTCTGAGGGAACCAGGCTCCCGGGAACCCTTCCAGACGTGACCAATGTGTCCAAAATCCCTCAAAAATTCATCTATTGAGCTTGTCTTCCAAAATTATGGAGTTTGACATGTCGCAAGATGAGTTTTGTTGGTAGGCGGAATTTGTCCACTTTCTTGAGGGAACCAGGTTTCCGGGAACACTTCCGAACGTGGCCAATGTGTCCAAAATCTCTAAAAAGAACCCATCTATTGAGCTTGTCTTTCAAAATCATGGAGTTTGGTATGTCGCAAGATGAATTTCGGTGCTAGGCAAGATTTGTCCACTTTCTTGAGGGAACCAGGCTCCCGGGAACACTTCCGAACGTGGCCAATGTGTCCAAAACCTCTCAAAAACTCATCTATTGAGCTTGTCTTCCAAAATCATGGAGTTTGATTCGCAAGATGGGTTTCGGTGCTAATCGAAATTTGTCCGCTTCCCTGAGGGAATAAGGCTCCCGAGAACACTTACGGACGAGGCCAATGTGTCCAAAACCTCTCAAAAAATCATGTGTTGTGCGTGTCTTTCAAAATCATGATAGTTTCGGTGCTAATCAAAATTTGTCCACTTCTCTGAGGGAACCAGGCTCCCGGGAACACTTCCTGACGTAGCCAATGTGTCCAAAATCTCTCAAAAATTCATCTATTGAGCTTGTCTTCCAAAATTATGGAGTTTGACATGTCGCAAGATGAGTTTTGTTGGTAGGCGGGATTTGTCCAATTTCTTGAGGGAACCAGGCTCCTGGGAACATTTTCGGATGTGGCCAATGTGTCCAAAATCTCTCAAAAACCCATCTATTGAGCTTGTCTTCCAAAATCATGGAGTTTGATATGTCGCAAGATGGGTTTCGGTGCTAATCGAAATTTGTCCACTTTCTTGAGGGAACCAGGAACTTTCCGGATGTGGTCAATTTGTCCAAAACCTCTCAAAAACTCATCTATTAAGCTTGTTTTTCAAAATCATGGAGTTTCGTGTGTCGCAGGATGGGTTTCGGTGCTAATCGAAATTTGTCCGCTTCCTTGAGGGAACCAGGCTCCCGGGAACACCTCCGGATGTGGCCAATGTGTCCAAAACCTATCAAAGCTCTCTTCCAAAACCATGAAATTTGATATGTCGCAAGACTGGGCTGTGTCCACTTGAAAAGTGTCCACCACCCCAGGGATACCCCAGGGAACCAGGTTCCCGGAACATCCGGAACCATGTCCTGGTGATTCAAATGTATCAAAACTAGCTTCTGAAGCTGGTCAATGATGATTGACTACGTTTGCATCAGCATTCTGGTCACTTTCGTTCATTTATCATTGTTTTTAAAAAAATGACCCGTTTTTGACTGCATCTGACCCAGGACCCCCCCTTAATAAATCCGGCCGGATTGGCACCATGGTTAAATCAAGTCATGTACCAAAAAATAGACATGATGATGCTTCTTTCCTGAAAATTTCATGGCAATCGGACCAAAAATGAGCCTACACGGGTTATTTCAATTTTGATTTCTAGATCAGACCGAAACGGGCAGTCTTGCAAAATGTCGTGACCATCACCAGATGATCAGATATGAAAAAAAAAACCACCACGCTTTTAAACGATGTTCTTTACTGACAATCACTGCAAGCGCATCGTGACATGTAGAAGCTGACACGTGAGTACCTTCGGTAAGCGTGACACCCAGATTGACAACCACAAGCTGAGAGCCATAAAGAGCATCAGGTCGGTCAGCTGTCAAAAGTGCAGGTGAGCACCGTTATTGATTGATTTTGTTGTCGTTTGATTGGACTGACGTCGTTTTTAATTGATAAATTGGATAAATCAATACTAGGAACTTTTTTCAAATGGGCGTAATTGATTCTGACCTTAATTTTTGGAATGATGATTGTGCTGTTAACTCGAACTATTTTAGTCAACTAACGTACTCAACAGAAAGAATAGATTGCGATCTATCAGGTAGTAACGCCAGTTGCACGAAATATGCTAAATAGAGAGAGTAGGAGTCGTTTCAAATTTCAAGGTCAAATACAGTTACGCCTATTTGAAAAAAGTTCCTATTATAGTAACTATTATAGTTAAATTAAGGGTTCATTCACAAATTACATAATGCTAAAATGGACCTGGGGGCTGAAAGCCCCCACCCACCCTCTCGTAACGTATTTTGTATGGGAGGGTTCTGAAATTTGTATGGGCCGTATTTGTGAATGGCTCTAACTAAGTTTTTACCAATTTGATCCAGACTATCTTTTGAAAAAGGCCAAATTTTTTTTATTGATTTTTTCAAATGGATACAATCAAAAAACGACGCATCCTACAAAAAATGTTATATGGGTGACTATCGCAAAATCAGTCAAAGTTTCTAATAAAGATATCGGAAACAATTCAAATTGAGCCCTACACTGAAAAAAAATCAGTTTCAACAGTTTCAAAAATTAAAACTCGATTTGCGAAAAAACGCTTTTTTTGATTTGTATGAAATTGTGTCTCAAGATAGGTGATTATGTTCCCTACCAACCGTCCATACATCGCAAGCTGGGCACTTTGAAGGAAAAAAAGTTTTTCTAACAAAAACTTTTTCTTGTCGAAATTATTTTCAGTGTATTTTTATCCGTTGCGATTAGTTACGACCTAAATATTGTGCTCTGCTTGACTGTACAGGAATATTTAAATATATGTATGTATATGTTAAATCCACTGGCACTCCTTGACACTGAAAAAAAAATCAATTCCGACAAGAAAAATTTTTTGTTAGAAAAACTTTTTTCCCTTAAAAGTGTCAAGCTTGCGATGTATGGACGGTTGGTAGGGAACATAATCACCTATCTTGAGACACAATTTCATTCAAATCAAAAAAAGCGTTTTTTCGCAAATCGAGTTTTAATTTTTGAAACTGTTGAAACTGATTTTTTTTCAGTGTAGGGCTCAATTTGAATTGTTTCCGATATCTTTATTAGAAACTTTGACTGATTTTGCGATAGTCACCATACAACATTTTTTTGTAGGATGCGTCGTTTTTAATTGTATCCATTTGAAAAATCAATAAAAATTGGCCTTTTTCAAAAGATAGTCTGGATCAAATTTGGAAAAACTATGTATGTACTTTTCTTTTAATAGCACCTCTTAAAATATTGCACAAAAAGTCAATATAAACAATAAGAACACTTAAATGTTCCCAAAAATTCTATTTTGGCTTCATGCATTTTTATCACAGCAAAAATCCATTAATTCCGCTAAGTGGATTATTCCATTGCTGTTAAGCGTTGATTTCGAACCAAACACCGCATAGGTCAAGTGATCATCACGATAGTCAAGATGACATGGATATGACAACCACAACATCAGGAAAGTTTTCCTATCATTCATGCTGGTGATCACAGGCAGAAGAAGTGAAGACATGGTGAGTGACCAAGCGCTAGTTGCTAAAATGTCACTCTCATGGTGATCGTTACACCAAGCATGTGAGATCCACATTGAGCATCACAATTGAGTACTTGACACATGACCCGAATTTTGTTATTGTCACGCTTTGCGTGACTTGTACGGTGACACATTGCAGCACTGGAAACGGGTTAACAGAGCCCACTAGGGGCCCTCCTTAGCCGTGCGGTAAGATGCACGGCTACAAAGCGAGACCATGCTGAGGGTGGCTGGGTTCGATTCCTGGTGCCGGTCTAGACAATTTTCGGATTGGAAATTGTCTTGACTTCCCTGCGCATACAATTATCATCGTGTTAGCATCATGATATACGCACGCAAAAAAAAGCGTTCATGAATTCGTGAACTAACGAGTTCACGGTGTAATTTTTCGTGAACAACAGTCACGGATTCGGGAATACAGTCACGTTTTCTGGAACGTTTTTGGAAAACGTGGCTGGTGTTCCCGAATCCATGAATTAAATCACGGTGTATTTTTGCTGGTTCACGAATTCGGGATCGCTTTTTTTTGCGTGCGAATGCAGAAATGGTAACTTTCCTTAGAAACCTCGCAGTTAATAAATGTGGAAGTGCTTAATGAACACTAAGCTGCGAGGCGGCAATGTCCCAGTGGGCGATGTAATGCCAATGAAGAAGAACAGAGTCCACTGTTCATTGGTTAGGCAATGTTTGGTTTGGAAATTGTCTCGACTTCCCTGGGCATAAAAGTATCATCGTGTTAGCCTCATGATATACGAATGCAAAAATGGTAGCTTGGCTTAGATACCTCGCGGGTAATAACTGTGGAAGTGCTGATTAAACACTAAGCAGCGAGGCGGCAATGTCCCAGAGGGGAATGTAATGCTAATAAGAAGAGAAGAAGAAGATTGTTCACACAGGAAATCTTACAGTCGACAGATGCTCGGCTACCAAAATTAAATGCACATCGCAATTACATAAGCGTTCTAACAAATTATCGTTGTTATTCAAAATATGACTAATATTAATCATCTTAACATAACCAGAATGTTAAATATCTTGGCTGTGCATATGCACAGCACATGTTTCGAAATGGACAAATTCAAATGAAATTTTCGAAAAAGAATCCACGTGTCTTGGAGGGACTCGAACTTTCAAGGATTTCATTCATTTCATTTATTTAGTTTACATCTAAACAGATAACACTGAATCAACAATTTGACGCCACAATACACGGTTCGAGGCCGCATCTCTCCATCCTCGGATACGCCCCACGCTCGTCAAGTCGTTTTGCACCTGGTCTGCCCATCTCGCTCGCTGCGCTCCACGCCGTCTCGTACCTGCCGGATCGGAAGCGAACACAATCTTTGCAGGGTTGCTGTCCGACATTCTTGCAACATGTCCTGCCCATCGTACCCTTCCGGCTTTAGCTACCTTCTGGATACTGGGTTCGCCGTAGAGTTGGGCGAGCTCATGGTTCATTCTTCGTCGCCACACACTGTCTTCTTGCACACCGCCAAAGATGGTCCTAAGCAAATGTTCGGCCGACAATGTCCATGTCATCCGCGAAGCAAATAAATTGACTGGATCTGTTGAAAATCGTACCCCGGCTGTTACACCCGGCTCTCCGCATGACACCTTCTAGCGCAATGTTGAACAACAGGCACGAAAGTCCATCACCTTGTCTTAGTCCCCGGCGCGATTTGAACGAACTGGAGTGTTCGCCCGAAATCTTCACACAGTTTTGCACACCATCCACCGTTGCTTTGATCAGTCTGGTAAGCTTCCCCGGGAAGCTGTTCTCGTCCATAATTTTCCATAGCTCTACGCGGTCTATACTGTCGTATGCCGCCTTGAAATCAACGAACAGATGATGCGTTGGGACCTGGTATTCACGGCGTTTTTGAAGGATTTGCCGTACAGTAAAGATCTGGTCCGTTGTCGAGTGGCCGTCAACGAAGCCGGCTTGATAACTTCCCACGAACTCGTTCACTAATGGTGATAGACGACGGAAGATGATCTGGGATATCACTTTGTAGGCGGCATTAAGGATGGTGATCGCTCGAAAGTTCTCACACTCCAGTTTGTAGATGGGGCATATAACCCCTTCCTTCCACTCCTCCGGTAGCTTTTCGGTTTCCCAGATTCTGACTATCAGTTTGTGCAGGCATGTGGCCAGCTTTTCCGGGCCCATCTTGATGAGCTCAGCTCCGATACCATCCTTACCAGCTGCTACATCAGGTTGCTTCAGTCGCTCTAGGTCGTACCGCGGCGGTCGTCGGTACCGAACATTGTTGATGACGGATAGTTTTGGGCGCAGTTTAACCATCACCAGATAGTGGTCAGAGTCGATGTTAGCTCCACGATATGTCCTGACGTCGATAATGTCGGAGAAGTGCGTCCATCAATCAGAACGTGGTCGATTTGTGATTCTGTCTGCAGTGGCGATCTCCAGGTGTACCGATACGGGAGGCTGTGTTGGAAGTAGGTGCTGCGAATGGCCATATTCTTTGAGGCGGCAAAATCAATTAGTCGTAGGCCGTTTTCGTTCGTCAGCCGGTGAGCGCTGAACTTTCCAATAGTCGGTCTAAACTCCTCCTCTTGGCCAACCTGAGCATTCAAATCTCCTATGATGATTTTGACGTCGTGGCTTGGGCAGCTATCGTACTCACGTTCCAGCTGCGCGTAGAATGCGTCTTTATCATCATCAGTGCTTTCGGAGTGTGGGCTATGGACGTTGATTAAGCTGAAGTTGAAAAACCGGCCTTTGATCTTTAACCTGCACATTCTTTCATTGATCGGCCACCACCCGATCACGCGCCTTTGCATATCGCCCATCACTATGAAAGCTGTTCCCAGCTCGTGTGTGTTGCCGCAGCTCTGGTAGATGGTATGATTACCTCTAAACGTTCGCACCATTGATCCCTTCCAACAAACCTCCTGCAGCGCTACGATGCCGAATCCACGGTCCTTTAGCACATCGGCGAGTATGCGTGTGCTCCCGATGAAGTTGAGAGATTTGCAGTTCCACGAACCGAGTTTCCAATCGCTAGTCCCTTTTCGTCGCAGTGGTCTTGTTACCGTTAGTAACAATAAGCCTGTAAATTAGTGTTAAATTTGTTCATCCTACCTATTTATCTATAAATATATATATATTCCGTGTAAATCTAATCTCACTTAAATTTAAATAAAAATGCCATAAAACTATACCCCTAGGACTTAGGTTAAGCACACGACACACTACAATAAACATTAGACATAAAATATAGTTCAGTGGATGCATAAAGGGAGATAGAGCAGTAAGTTGAGGTGAACAGAAAGTTTTCGAGGTTTGGTGACCTCTTTTTCCATGTGAACTCCAACCGAAAAGGACGTGATAGAGCTTTTAGAGCACCGAAAAAGTTATTGAAGAGTGGAATAATTACTTCTAGTGGTGGAATAACTACATCTAGCATCTCTTTTTATGAGAAAGCAGAATTTAAGGGATTCTTAAGGTGAAACAGATAGAATCAGGTATGATAACCTACAAGTTCAGGAAGACAATGTTTAAAGCCCATTTGCCTGTTAGGGCCCGTTTTTTATGTATGTGCTATCCAGATTACCGAGGTGCCAAGCCGACGTAGACGGAAGTTTTGATTAAAGCCAAAACGGTCTTGTGAGACCGTGTCCTATTGACCACCTCCTGGAGATAATCGTCTGCTGATTCAGCCCACCCGACAACCAGATCATCTCGCCATCCCCAACTGCTTCTGAACTCATCTGCCAACACGTGGCGCGCACATCGAGAAACCATCGCATCCGTCGTTGCCGGCCGGCCAGGTATTGATTGATAACTACACGACTCTGACACACACCCACACAGTATGTAAATTTAGGGTAATAAACCAACAACTGTTAAACACGAGATTTTGTTAATTACTCCCACATATCCGAGGTCTGATTAGTGAAGTAGAGGTACACACCAGCCGATCTTGAGACTGAAGAGGTTCTCCAGGCCGAGCTAGCCCTAAAAAGAGGTCTTTGCAGCACCCAGCCTCACACGGCAGGCCGTTGCTTAGCCAAGCTTGCCGAGGCCTTTGTTCTGGCAGTCCTCATGCTGCCCATCCTAGCAATTACAAATGGCGCCCATCTAAATCAATCGAAAAGCTAATCAGATCTCAAAAAAATAATTGGCATTATTTTTTTCATACGGAGAGAAGGGAAGACAAATTTAACAAATTTTGCAGCAATACACGGTAACTAACCCTATATTCCTGATATAATCGAACCTCTCAGAGGCGGCTTACTAGTGCGCGTACGTTTGGTGAAGAGAGCATTCGGACAGATTTCAGCAAAGAAGTGAACGAGGGAGAAAAGTTTAAACAAGTATTCCGAGAGTAGATTAGTTGGAAACGGGTCTTGATTCGATTTCGATAAAGCTTTGGTAGCAAATTTTGCTTACTGATTGAAAGTTTCATAGAATTGGTAATTGCGATATTTTCCCGCAAGTGCGGTGGCCTAGAATAACAAATTTTGATAATCTTTATTGATCATACAGTTACTGCGATACTATACCGCAAGTGCGGTGGCTTAGAATAACAAATTTTCATTTTTTCATTGATTGTAATACAATAATTAAACATGGAGCTTACTACACAGTACCGTAAGATGGATGTGTCACACTTGAGTATTGATGAGGTTGAGTATGAATTATTCATTCGGAAGATTTCGTACAATTTGAATGAGCACGAGAGCGTGAAGCGACGCAAGTTGAAGGATCAGTTGAGGCAGGAAAAAGCGTTCAGTAGTCCAGTGTTGGTAGGTAGTGGTACCTGGACAACCACATCCGATGAATTGCGAGTGATATTCTCCAAACTGGTTACAATCGGAGGCCTGTTAGAGAATCCTAAACTGGATGCTAGAAATAGGGAAAAATTGTACACAAGATTGGTGCATTACAGAGTGCGAATCTCACGATTACACTCAGCGTCGGATTCTCACAAGTTCGCCGCAGAGACAGCTAGACTAGAGAAAGAAGTTAACCATATTTGCAAGCAGTATTTTCCGTCAACGAGTTCGGTAACTCAAGATGAAGATGTGGAGGTAGAATTATCAAAAGCGCTAGAAGAGGTGAGAACGGAGATAGAAGATTTGAATCAATCAATTGCTCCGATCGAGTCCGAAGAGGCACAGAGCAACGAACGTAGGAACTTTTTGATTGCAACGAAAGAGAAAGAGCTAGATTCATCAGTCAGACGAACAGAAGAGATACTAGGTGAATTAACTAAATATGAGAATGGCCAGGTAGAAGACCTACCAAAGTTGTTGAAGGCTTTTAAAGACTTTGTAATACAGTCGTCAGAAATGGAAAAGAAGCGTAGACAGCGAGACATAGAAAGAGAACAGCCAAAACTTAAAGAAGCGGAACGGCAAATTCAGAGCAAAATTAGGCTAGAAAAGTTGTTGGCAAATTTGAACGAAAATCTAAACAGCGGGTCAACCGAAAAAAATATCATCCATGAACCTTCAAGGTCAAGAGGTGCAACACCCAAGCATTTAGAGAAGGTCAAGTTCGACGATAAAAAGTCAATCAGAGGTTCCACAAGCGAAAAGGAGAGCTTTTCTGCGGAAGGCTCAAACGTAAGCTTGGAACCGCCACTCAGAAAATCGACTAAAATACGACCGCGGAGATCAGTTTATACTCCCCGATCCCGATCTAAACATGCGCGAGAGTCCAAGCGGAAGAGTTCGAGGAAGTACGAAAGTACTGACTCAGAGAGTTCTGATCAAACGAACAGTAGTAGTAGTAGTGGTAGATCATCGTCACAGCCGAGTTCCGAAAGCTCTGCTGGTCACCGACGACACAGAAAGAGGAAAGCTAAGAGGGGACGATCTAGGTCGACTAGACGGGTTCCCATTTCTGAATGGAGGTTGAAATACGATGGTAGAGACGAGGGTAGAAAGCTCTCGGAGTTTCTTAAAGAGATTAAAATGAGAGCTCGTGCCGAAGAGGTAGAGGATAGGGAACTTTTCAGATCAGCAATCCATCTGTTTTCAGGCAGAGCCAGAGACTGGTTTCTCGATGGTTATGAAAACAGAGAGTTTAGAAATTGGTCTCAATTGAAGCGAGAGCTCAAGAGGGAATTTTTGCCTCCAGACTTGGATTTCCAATTGGAAATTCAAGCGACAAACCGTCGCCAAGGTCGCGGGGAAAGGTTTGTGGATTACTTTCACGAGATGCAGAAAATATTCCACTCCATGACGAAATCAATATCCGATCGTCGTAAATTTGATATCGTTTGGAGGAATATGCGTCATGAATATAAAAATGCGATGACTGGGGCAAACATTCGTAGTTTGTCTAAGCTCAAGCGTTTTGGTCGTACTGTAGACGAAAATAACTGGTACTTGTACCACAGACCGTCTGACAGCCACAAGGCAAGGAACCCACAAGTAAACGAAATTTCAGGGACAAAAGACAAATCCAAGAAGGATTCTTCGTCGAATAACATGCCTACCCGAATATTTCAAAACTCTAAACAATCGTTTAACAAAACTACCAAACCCGAATCCGAAAAACCACGCCAACCAGACCATGGTAAAGAGGCCAGGCAGAACAGTAAGTCCTCAGACGCGATGGAAGGTTCGAGTAGTGGAACGCTAAAACTTTTAGCCGAAGACTATAAACGTCCTCCAATTGGCGTGTGTTATAACTGTCGGAAATCAGGGCACCACTACAGTGAATGCAAAGAGAAGCTTCAACGATTCTGCCGAGTTTGTGGTTTCAGTAATGTATTCACTAGTACTTGCCCAGTCTGTTCAAAAAACGCGGAGAATTCGGCTTGAGAGGGCAAGTTGAATTTTTCCGTCAAAATCCCTCCAATACAGACGTTTCGCAAAGCTTACGAGAGAATGGCTTCATTCCTTTTTCCGATACTGATTCATACGAATCACCAGAGCTGGAAGAGCTTTTCATATATAACGATGGAGACGCACGTCCATTCGTAAAAATACAAATAATGGGAAGGGAGATAATTGGCCTCCTCGATAGCGGGGCAGAACGCTCTGTATTAGACAGAGGAGCCGAAAAACTATTACAAACACTTAAAATTAAAATACGCCCATCTAATACCACCCTAATCAACGCAGCAGGTAATAGAATCCCTGTTAGTGGTTGTGTGGATTTACCTGTCTGTTTCGACAACCAAGTGAGAATTATTCCCATGATTGTCGCACCAAAACTGCCCCGACGATTGATTCTCGGAGCAGGCGAGTGTTGGAGAGCTTTCAATATTCGTCCCACAGTGCAGACGACAGTGGAGGTAGACGAGATTGACCAGCCCGAGAAAGAGCTCGAGCTCACAGATCATCAGATCAATCAGCTTGAGTTAGTGAAACGACAATTTAAAATCGCGGTAGAGGGAGAGTATCTTGATACGACTCCTTGATCACTCACAAAATAGAGATCAAAGAAGAGTTTATGAACTCACCACCCATACGCATAAACCCATACCCAACATCTCCGCTAATGCAATCGAAAATTAACTGCGAACTGGACACGTTGATTGCTCAACAGGTCGTTGAAAGAAGTCACAGCGACTGGTCTTTGAGTACCGTACCAGTTGCAAAACCAAACGGAGAGGTAAGACTATGTCTAGATGCTCGCAGTTTAAATGCCCGCACCACACGCGATGCATACCTTACCTCACCAGGACCGCATATTGAGCCGATTGGGGAAATGTAGCTATTTGTCGACAATCGATCTCACGAAAGCTTTTCTGCAAATATCTCTTGAACCCAAATCGAGGCGATATACTGCTTTCTCGGTGTTAGGCAGAGGTTTGTATCAGTTTACCCGATTACCCTTCGGTCTCATCAATAGCCCTGCCACCCTCTCGAGGCTGATGGACGAAGTACTGGGGTATGGGGAACTTGAACCAGAAGTGTTCGTTTATCTTGACGACATCGTCATTGTAAGCGAAACTTTCGATGGTCATTTAAAGAGTTTAACAGAAGTAGCACGTCGTCTCCGAAACGCTAATCTGTCTGTCAACTTGGACAAATCCAAATTTTGTCTCAATGAACTTCCGTATCTCGGGTATTTGCTCACACCCAATGGCTTAAACCGAACCCCGATCGAATTGAATCGATCGTGAATTATGAGCGACCCACGTCAATTCGCGCACTTCGACGCTATTTAGGCATGGCGAATTACTACCGCCGCTTTATTAGCAACTTTAGTGAGATCACTGCGCCTCTCACTAATTTGCTTCGCAAAAAGCCAAAAACCATTGTATGGAATGAGCAAGCGGAGAAAGCATTCATTAATATTAAGTAATGTTTAGTAGCTGCTCCTATTCTCTGCAATCCCGATTTCTCACGACCATTCCAAATCCAAAGTGACGCGAGCGATACGGCGATAGCGGCAGTATTGACGCAGCAGCACGACGACGGTGAGAAGATCGTCGCCTACTTTTCTCAGAAGCTTACGCCAGCGCAGCAAGCATACGCGGCTTCTGAGAAGGAAGGTTTAGCGGTGCTGTGCGCTATTGATAAATTCCGTCCCTACATAGAGGGTACACATTTTGTTGTCGTTACAGACGCATCTGCGCTCACATACATCATGCGCGGTAAGTGGCGAACATCTTCGCGATTTAGCCGCTGGAGTATCGAGCTCCAGAGCTACGATCTCGAGATAAAGCATCGACGCGGAAAAGATAACATCATTCCCGATACTCTGTCGAGAGCCGTCGAGTGTTTAGATGTTACGGACTCAGAAGATACCTGGTACTCCGATCTCACAAAGAAAAGTGAGAGAGTCTCCTGAGGGAAACCTCGATTATAAAATCGAAGATGGGAAGCTTTATAAGCTTGTTCCTACTAAAACCGATGTATTAGACTACACCAATCAATGGAAGCTCTGCGTTCCTTCTGACTTACGTGGTCAAGTATTAGAGCAAGAGCATGACAATTCTTTGCATAGCGGCTACGAGAAAACACTAGACCGTGTGCGAAAGTTGTACTTTTGGCCAAAAATGTCCGCGTCAGTTCAGAAGCACGTCCAACAATGTCGGATGTGCAAAGAAGCAAAACCCACCAATGTTTCGCAGCACCCTGAAATGGGTAAACCCCGGCTAGTAACTAAACCATTTCAGATTCTGTCCATTGATTATATTCAATCATTGCCGAGAAGTCGGTCTGGTAATGCGCACCTCTTAGTTATGATGGACCTGTACTCAAAGTGGACTATGTTAGTACCCGTTCGAAAAATATCGACCAGCCTAACGATCAAAGTCCTAGAGGAACAGTGGTTCCGACGGTTTTCGGTTCCCGAAATTCTCATTTCCGACAATGCGTCAAGTTTCGTCAGTCATGACTTTAAAAAGTTTCTTGAACGGTACCAAGTAAAACATTGGACTAATGCTAGACACCACAGTCAAGCCAATCCGGTGGAAAGGCTTAACCGTAGTATCAATGCTTCCATAAGAACCTACGTTAAAACCGATCAGAGGTTGTGGGACACACGGATTTCGGAGGTAGAGCATGTAATAAACGACACGCTACGCTCATCGGCCGGTTGTTCGCCGTACCGAATAGTTTTTGGTCACGAGATCGTCTCTGCTGGCGATCAACACCGACGCGAGGTTGATGTGAGAGACTTATCTCACCAAGAACGCGTCGAACAGAAGCAATCTGTTGATAGTAAGCTTGCTGAGATCGTTCGGAGGAATCTCGAGAAAGCACATGAGCACAGTCGTCGCAATTACAATCTTCGGTACAATAAACCGTCACCGGTGTACCAAGTTGGCCAGCACGTCTATCGTCGTAATTTCACTCAATCCTCTGCTGCAGATACGTATAATGCTAAATTAGGCCCAGCGTACGTTTCATGTACAATTGTCGCGCGTAGAGGAACTAACTCTTATGAGCTTGCCGATGATCAGGGGAAGAACATAGGGGTATTCTCCGCTGCTGATCTTAAGCCCGGAATCCCCGAAATAGAATAGGGTCACATCAGTCGCGTCTGGTTTGTTTTATTTTGTTGTTTGTCTAAGTCATAATAGGTTCGTCCAAGATAAACAATTCAGTCCAATGGTTCGTCGTTGGTCAACTGTCCGTAATGAAATAAAGATCGATCGCTAAAAGTAAACCAAGTAGAGAGATATTAGATAGAAGCTCAAGCTTGCGTGTTAGGTGTTAGTGCAAATATTTTTCCTTGTCCATAGTCCATACTATCGCCCCCCTCTTCTGCCATTGCCCCTAAGCGAGTAGCGTGCTCATTGAAATTGTCGAAATGATCAGGGTGATTAAAACAGCTAAATGCAGGCAATCAATGTGCGTTGCAGCAAATTTAACCGGTTCCGCTCCGCACTCAATAAGGAGGCAATTTTGGTAGATTAACTTCGCAATAGAACACTAAATTATCCCAGTATTTTGCCACAACACTTAATACAGCGTACCGCACAAAGCGATTTGGAAAGCAAATGGCTATTGTGTTGCTTGAGAGATGCTCTATCAGTAAGCAAAACGGAGAAAAGTATTAGTTGAATTTATAGCAGCAAATACAAACATACCCAGAAAAAGCAATAGGGCGTAAAATGGTACTTGTTCGAATTTCAGGAACAAATTTACTATTTTGTTGAATTTCGCGTTCACAATGCTACTTTTCTCATTAGTCGAGTTAACCACGAAAGGTGTTGTCCCAAACCTGAGCTTAATTTGTTTGGTAAAGTTTAAATGAAAATAGACTTTATCATGGATAAAGTCTATTTTCTAGAGGGAGTATGTGGTAGTGTTACCGTTAGTAACAATAAGCCTGTAAATTAGTGTTAAATTTGTTCATCCTACCTATTTATCTATATATATATATATATATATATATATATATATATATATATATATATATATATATATATATATATATATTCCGTGTAAATCTAATCTCACTTAAATTTAAATAAAAATGCCATAAAACTATACCCCTAGGACTTAGGTTAAGCACACGACACACTACAATAAACATTAGACATAAAATATAGTTCAGTGGATGCATAAAGGGAGATAGAGCAGTAAGTTGAGGTGAACAGAAAGTTTTCGAGGTTTGGTGACCTCTTTTTCCATGTGAACTCCAACCGAAAAGGACGTGATAGAGCTTTTAGAGCACCGAAAAAGTTATTGAAGAGTGGAATAATTACTTCTAGTGGTGGAATAACTACATCTAGCATCTCTTTTTATGAGAAAGCAGAATTTAAGGGATTCTTAAGGTGAAACAGATAGAATCAGGTATGATAACCTACAAGTTCAGGAAGACAATGTTTAAAGCCCATTTGCCTGTTAGGGGCCTGTTTTTATGTATGTGCTATCCAGATTACCGAGGTGCCAAGCCGACGTAGACGGAAGTTTTGATTAAAGCCAAAACGGTCTTGTGAGACCGTGTCCTATTGACCACCTCCTGGAGATCATCGTCTGCTGATTCAGCCCACCCGACAACCAGATCATCTCGCCATCCCCAACTGCTTCTGAACTCATCTGCCAACACGTGGCACGTGCATCGAGAAACCATCGCATCCGTCGTATGCCGGCCGGCCAGGTATTGATTGATAACTACACGACTCTGACACACACCCACACAGTATGTAAATTTAGGGTAATAAACCAACAACTGTTAAACACGAGATTTTGTTAATTACTCCCACATATCCGAGGTCTGATTAGTGAAGTAGAGGTACACACCAGCCGATCTTGAGACTGAAGAGGTTCTCCAGGCCGAGCTAGCCCTAAAAAGAGGTCTTTGCAGCACCCAGCCTCACACGGCAGGCCGTTGCTTAGCCAAGCTTGCCGAGGCCTTTGTTCTGGCAGTCCTCATGCTGCCCATCCTAGCAATTACAGTCTTCGCCGATGGTTCCGGTCCGTACTCTCTTGTTGATTGTTCGTTGCGTGAGTTTTTTTTTTTGGCTGGCTTGCAGGGCCTGACACCAAACCCCCTAAATTTCCGGAGGACCATTCCTCCTTATTTCCGGTGGACCATGGTGCACAGTTTCACTTAGAGTCCCTCGCTGGCACTCGGACGATGATCAGCCGCCCCTAACATGGAGAACAGACGCTGTTGTGAGCCGATCCTGACATGGAGAACAGACGCTCAATAAGATTTGCACCTCCGGAGAGGAGCAAACCCCCCCTTCTCTGTCAGCATACGACTATAGTTCCCACCGGGGTTGGTTACCCGATCTTCCCTAAGTCCCTAAGGTTGCTCGTATCCCGGCCAGCACCGCGGGGAGGTAGGGATAGGAGTTGCTGGGTAAGAGGCTAAGGACCGCGAGATGGGTTCTATTTTATTCCTTCAGGTACGCGAAGTACCAATGGTACGCTTTACCCAGCATTTGCCGTGCCACCCTCAAGGATTCTGATGGCTTTTCCGCAAACGTGACCTTTAAGTGGATTTGTTGTGTAGGGGTTATCACGCCTATTTAAAGAGTAGGAGGTTAAGGGTTCGATTCCCTCCAAGACACGTGGATTCTTTTTCGCAAATTTCATATCAATTTTCCCATTTCGAAACATGTGCTGTGCTTATGCACAGCCGAGATATTTAACAAAAAATGATTTTCGTACAGCCAAGTTGCTGAATAATATGCAATTAATTACAGTGAATCCAAAAAGTATTCGTCTAGCTGTGTGTTTTCTTGAAAATGTCAAAGATAGAATCTAGTAAGCTCAAGAAAAAATAAAAAACTATCGATTACATTGTGTAGTAAATTAATCAATTCATCTTTATTGTTAAAAATCAAACATAAAAATAAAACAATAACAAAAACAAAGGTAACAAAACATAACAATTCAATCAAAGGTAATTGCCTATTTCCGGGGATTAAACCACCCGACTTGGACGTTAATTTACAATGTTATGAAAACTCATATGTGAATATGTACGTTATGTGGAAGATATTGATTTGAAAAATGTATTGGAGGTAACCACTTTCCCTTCGATGGGACTCGAACCCATGACCCTACAGTACGCTAGACTGGTGCTTTAACCAACTAAGCTACGAAGGACCTCCGTCGGCCTTCGCAACCTAGCGGCTACTGAACCTAGCGGTATACTCACGCTCCTCTAATGTGGACGTGTACAATACACATGTGGAAGTATTGGCTTGATAAATGGATTGCGAGTGATTTGACTATGCGTCCAATTTGGGAATCTCGAGCTCGTTCAGTAGCCGCTAGGTTGCGAAGGCCGACGGAGGTCCTTCGTAGCTTAGTTGGTTAAAGCACCAGTCTAGCGTACTGTCGGGTCATGGGTTCGAGTCCCATCGAAGGGAAAGTGGTTACCTCCAATACATTTTTCAAATCAATATCTTCCACATAACGTACATATTCACATATGAGTTTTCATAACATTGTAAAATAACAATCCATTAAATACGGGCTCAAAAAGTATTCGTCTAGTGAGGTTTAGCGCGCTTTTGAAACGAAAACAGGAGTTATATAATGGAATTCAATATTTCGTTGGATTCCCTTGTGTATCTATGACGGGCTGTAGTTCTTGTGGCGTGGAACTGACCAAATTAGCCGTAATGGGGACGGAATATTCTTCCATTTTTCTTTCAACACTGATTTCAATTCGTTGTTGTTGGAAATATGACTTTCGCGAATTTCACGAAAAGTTTGTCGTCCAGAACCTTCCAATTGAGTTAAATTGAATTCATATCTGGGATCTGAGGAGGCGTTTTGAGTTGATTGGGGTATTATAGAGTAGCTACAGCTTAGTACTTTGGGCTGTGTGCTTGAGGTAATTATCACCATGTAAGATGTTTGTTCCCAGTAAGCCCCATTTCTCAGCACTGGCGTTCAGATTTTCTTTCAAAATGCGGATGAACATTTTGTGATACATAATTCCTTCAATAATGTGAAATTTTCCCGCACCGGTTGCGCTCAAGCACCTCAGAGACCATGACGGAGCCCCCACCATGCTTAACTGCTCAAAAGAGTTTCTGCGGCTGTATCTCAATATTCATTTTCCGCCATACCATACATCGGCCATTTGATCCAAATATGCTGTATTTGCTTTCGTCAGATAACACTTGATTCCGAAAGTCATCCTTCTTCTAGCGATACTTTTAGCTGAAATCGAGCTGTTTTTGATAATTTGATGGCTCACTTGAATTTTCTTCCGTGATACTCGCCCATTATACCCATACTTTTCACAGGCATTTCTGTTCGTTTTTTTTCATATCTGAGCACTTCTTCTCTCCAACTCACTTGCCTATATGGGTGAACTCGTTTTTAAGGATTTTTTTTATTTTCCGCACAATAAATCGCTCATCGTTATCAGATTACCATAGCTGACGACCACTCTGTTATTTGTTTTGATAGATTTTTGTGGCGCTGATGCGATCAATCACCAATTAAATGGTTGAATTCTTGCTACCCTTGGTCTACCCACATTTCTTGCAAAGTCATGAGTCAACTTGCACTAATTATGCAGGCATAGAATAAGTTTTTTTTTCATTTGGACCAAGGTTGTTAACGTTAATCAACGGTTAACGGCGTTACGTTGAAACGTTGAACGTTAACTTCAACGTTCAACGCATACTCCGTTTGTTCGCTAAAACAGCTAATTAACGTTAACGTTAACGAATTCCGTTGACTAACGTTGTAGTATTGCGTTTATTCCACCGTTGATCGACGGGAATCAAAGTTGTGTAGCCCTGCACTATCACCATAGCCTCCCAAATACAAATCCAAAACTGAGAACTGTACGTTGATTGCCGTCTTTCACCACCATGGCACAATCACTTTCTTGGTAGAGAAGGTTAAAAATGTTAATACCTACAACAGAGGAATAAGTTTTGTTCTATGAGATTTTCACTTGTTGATAGAACTGTTGGCCATGACAACGCCTCCGAAAATTATTCACTCCTAGTAGAAAATCAACGATTAATCAACGTTGGCGATGACGTTGATTCAACGTTCTTCGTTTACGTTGACGTTTATTTTCCGAAAAATCAACGCAACGCCGTTGACGTTAAATCTATAAGAAGTTAACGGTAACAGCGTTAATCGTTGATTAACGTTAACAACCCTGATTTGGACCCATCTTTTATCTTTTCCCACCCATGGTGCTTCTATTTTCAGCGCCAAGTTCAAACAAAACAAAAACATTATTTGTTCTGTCATTGAATATTGACAAAAATGTTGCTAGACATCACTAAAGTGTGGTAGTGTAACTACATGCGAATAAAACTATTATAGGCTAGATGTACCAGTTGTGGATATAGCACCAGTTGTCGCACTAGTGCTTTATATGTCAAATGGCCAATCAAATCACCGCAAACCAAGTTCGTATCGATAAAGCATATTCATACGATACGATAAAACCTTTGATCTCCTCCAAAACAAGCAAAGCATAATTGTAAAAAATGATTTTGCTTAATTTTTGACGTCCTTTGCACCAGTTATCGCACTAGTGGTCCCTATATGGCCAGTTCCATAAGAAAACAATGGGATTTGCCAAATAAGGAACCAAAATTAAGAATAGTGCCACAACTGGTGCATGCGTTCCTATTATGGATTAATCAATTTTGATGATTATAACAAATTTTATTGTGGTTTTCACAGCTGTTCTCAGGAGCAGGAAGTAAAACCTTTCGCTTGATATATAAAGTCCACCCACATGCCTTTTACTCATTTTTAAAAAAATAGTTGTTCTTATGTATGGCGACAATTGGTAGACCCACCCTATTCGTGTTTCACTCGATTAGTTTCTGAATAGACGAATACTTTTTGAGCGAGCGGAATTGACGAAATTTAGATATTCTCTACATACCAGAAAAAGTAATTGAAATTTCTATTTGTTTTTGAATAATAATCATGTGTTGATAAGTTTTCTACCAAATTTAGAAGAACATTTTACTAAAGAATATGCAGCTAGACGAATACTTTTTGGACCCACTGTATATCCAAAATGGGTCGAACCCGGCTGGGTTCGATTCCCGGTGCCGGTCTAGGCAATTTTCGGATTGGAAATTGTCTCGACTTCCCTGGGCATAAAAGTATCATCGTGTTAGCCTCATGATATACGAATGCAAAAATGGTAACTTGGCTTAGAAACCTCGCAGTTAATAACTGTGGAAGTGCTTAATGAACACTAAGCTGCGAGGCGGCTCTGTCCCAGTGTGGGGATGTAATGCCAATAAGAAGAAGAAGAAGAAGTATATCCAGAATGCTTCTAAAAGCAAATTTTATATTTTATAAAGTAAGGTGAAGCAGAAAACAGTCGTGATTTTTTTCAATGCCGAAATTCGGTTAAATGAATCAAACTCGGAATAACTGGGGCCTGTAGCATAATCGAAATTTTACTAATAATATTAGTAGAGTAGCTTGTAACTTGTATTTTTCTGTTGCATAATGAATCTACAAGTATCAATTTACAAGTCTAATATTACAAGTAAAGCGCACTAATAATATTAGCAGAATTTACAAGTAACTGTTGCATAAAGAAAATACAAGTACAAATTATTAGCGTTGGCTTGTAGTTTCTTTTACAAGTATGAATGGTGCTGTAATTTAATTTACAAGTCGCTTTTATTTTATTATTTCAGCTGTGCAAAGCAAATATACATCGTTTTATTGTTTTAACGACTTAAAAGAGAAAGAAACTATTATTCAAAGTGCATTAAATTGTCATACAGTGAAATACTATGCACTAAGAATAAATTTCTCGTTCCAATACAAAACTGAGAATTATGAAATTTTTCAAATAACTCTGGAGAAAGCAGAAATACTTTAAGCGCTGACGTCAATTTTGTGTAAAATAACTCTTCTAACACCACGTAGTTTACCCTAATCCACGTAAAAACATATTACCCAAAGCAAAGTTTAGTAACTTTAGTTTACCTAAATATGACTTTATTCAAATGTGAGTTGTTATACTGAACAATCTCGGGTGGGGCCATGCATCTTGCCCTATTTTTGATAACAATCATGGAAAAGAAAGGAAAAACTACTTACATTTTTAATAAAATTTGATGCGATATTATTTTCAGTAAATATTTTGAACTTAAATTTTGAATTGATTTATCTTTCAAGAAATCGCCTAAATTTCATAATAATTTCAAAAATTATTGGTCTAAGAAAATCCAAACCCGCATAAGTCCCGCAAAACACGTAAATTGAAACCCGCAAGTACAAATCGCAATAATTAAAATCCATGACAATCCCAAAATCCACGTAGAAAATAACTCCAATACCATGTCAATACCACGAACCGTATTAAATCAATAAATTAAAGAGAGAAAGATAATAAATTCGTTTTCCGTGTATACCTATCGCAGTATTCTATGCACAAACTTGCAGAAAAACATAAACAAATCATTTATCGCCGCATTGACAGTGAACTGTCGGATGAATTTTGACAGGTAAATGAACCTGACACACTTGTCATTTTAACCTTACTAATAATACAAGTACTAATATTATTAGTTGGCGAATCACTTTTATGCAACACAAATTACAAGTACTTGTAATTTTTTGACTTGTAACTTGTAACTAATATTATTAGTCTGATTATGCTACAGGCAGGGATGCCAGGTGATATTTTCAAATGTCTTCACAGTCGTTTAAAAATGTCTTCAAATGTCTTCAATATTAAAATTATGAATATTAGCGAAAAATTTCAAAATCCAATAGGTCTGTAAATTCAATCAAGTCCTTATTTTAATTTGTTAGAATTTTAGAGAATATTTTTTAAATATAATTTAAATATTTTTTAAATATTTATATTTAATTTAAAATTTTCACGAGATAGTGTATAACGAGTTTCGCTGGATTTTTTATTGAGTCTGATTGAAATTCCACTGGCTATTTTTACTGAACTTCCACGTGGAATTCTTCCAAATTATTTTTAAAGAATACGGATTCGGATACGGATACGGTACGGATTCAAAATTTACCATGAAATTTTTTGTAGGAACTTCCGGATAAATTTCTGGAGCAACTTCCGGATAAATCCTTGATGGAGCTTCTTATTACTTATACTAATTTCTTCTGGATGGAGCTTCTAAAAACTTCTAAAACTCCTGACGAAATTTCCCGAAGATTTCTTGTTGGAACATCCAAAGGATTTATTGAAGGAACTTCCGGAGGAATTGCTGGAGGATTTTCAGGAGAAATTCTTGAAGAAACTTAAGAAGGAATTCTTGTAGGAACTTCAGAATACATTCCGGAGGGATTTTCTGGAGAAATTCCTGAAGGATTCTCTTGATGAATTTCTGAAGGATATTCCTTAGGAATTACTGAAGTATTTCCCGGTGTTCAGGAATTCCACCGGAAATTCCTTCAGTAATTCCCAAGAATATCCTTCAGAAATTCATGAAGAAAATCCTTCAGGAATTTCACCAGAAAATTCCTCTAGAATTCACCCTGAAGTTCCTACAGGAATTACTTCTTGTTTAGAAATTTCTAAACAAACTTCCGGAGGAATTCTTGGAAGTAGTTCTGAATGAATTCTTAGAGGATCTTCTTGAGATATTGCTGCAGCAATTTTTGAAAGAAATTCTGGAGGAAATGACAGAGAAATTCCATAGTATAAGGTACCCCGGGGCAAGTGAAAATACGGGGTAAGTGGGTACTATGACTGCAGATAAATCGATGAACGTTTTTGATGGTAACAATGTTCTAGGAAGATGAAGCAGAACTATCAACGAATTCACATGATACAAAAATATTTGGAATTAAAACCATTTAAGACACCAAACTAATAATATTGCTTGATCATGACTTTAAACTACCGAGAAAATCTATTACTTTTATTTTATTTCAATGGGTTTCAAACTAAATAGCCGTTTCTAAATTTATCATTGATGTGGAAAGTGAATGTTTTGAGCAATTAAATAATTGTGTGACATCGGAAACGATTTGAAATTTTTAATTAAAGCCAAAATCTGCCATTTTCATTTGCCCTTGAATTTTAACATACATGGGGCAAGTGGGACATATTTGAACAACATTTCCGAAAAGTTATTTTAACTCTTTTCAGATGGTTGTCTAGTGAGAAATAACTTCGTCATTCATATATAATATGGATCTGAATCAGTTGCAGATTGATTTCGATGTTAAAAAGTATTGTACAGTTAATTACAAAATGTGTATTTTGCATTCTGTAAATTATCTCCCGCACGAAGAAGATCAATGGCTGTAACTATGATGTGATATTCTTCCGATTACAATGCAAATAATCTATTTATTCTAGAATAGGTCAACAAGATATGTCTTGTGTTTTGTTATTTCCAAACTTCGCATCAGATTCTTAGATAAATAAAGTGCGTAACACATAAATTGAACATTTTGTTCTGTTACAAATTAAAGACACTGCGCATCGCCTGAATAAAAACGTTTCTTATGAAGTACTGATTTATATAATAATGTTCTAAGCAGAGAAATATTTATTTATACGAAAAGTGAATAAATATTTGCTTATCCTTGCCACCTAAAACATTTGGTACAAAAGTAAGCTAATGGAAAACAATAAAACAGCCAACTAAGCAGTAAATCGGCAGTTGTCTTGTTTTCATATCTGCTAACATTATAATCCCTTTCTTCTTGCAAAAATAAAGACCATATGCAACCAATCCCTATCCATTATCTGAAAATACTTATGCTTAGAAATAATATGAACAGTCTATCTACATTCCTCAAAATAGCTTCGTTCGACAGTAGAAAACATAATAGGTCCCACTTGCCCCGTTTGAAGGGGTAAGTGGGTCATGAAGGTAAATTTATTTCTAGCACTACCAATATTTTTGTAATTGAATAAATGGCTTCCAACACCTCTACACATCAACAATGGAGGCATTTAATGATGTATCCGTGGTTAATGTTCTTAAATACCCTGTTTTCTAAATATGCGTTAACAATTTTGCTGAACTAGCGTTTTTTAAGGTCCCACTTGCCCCGGGGTACCTTACTTCCGGAGGCATTCTTGGAGAAGCTTTCGGCAACATTCTTGGAGAATCTTTCAGAATAATTCCTGGAGAAACTTCCGGAGGGATCCCTAAAGAAGCTTCCACGGGAGTTCCTGGGGGAACTGTCGAAAGAATTTCTGGAAGAACTTCCGGAGGAATTCCTAAAAACAACTGCTGGAGGAGTTCGTGAAGGAACTACCGGAGGAATTACGGAGGATCTTCCGAAGGAATTCTTGAATATACTTTCGCTGGAATTCGTGGATGATCTTATGGAGGAGCTTTTAGAGGAAATTCCAAAAGAATTCCTGGAGGATTTTTTGGGGAAATCCCTGAAACTTCCGGACAAATTCGTTAAGGAATTTTAGGAGAAATTTCAGAAAGAATACCAGAACAATTTTTCTCAGAGAAAATAATGGAAGAATGACCAAAGATATTTATAGAAGAATTACCAAAGGAATTCAAGGAAGAATTTTACGAAAGCGTGTATCAAGTTTCCTCGGGATTTGTTTTAAGGACATTTTCCTGTAGTAATTTACCATGAAAGTTCTGAGAAATATTTTTTTTAACACCAAAACAATTTCAATTTCTTGTTGATATTTGTTAGAATTTTCTATGGAAATTAATTGAGACAAAATTCTTGTGGAAATTGAAAAGGATTTTTTGTGGGAGTTCATCGGAAATTCTTTTTATTTTACACGAAAAATTCTATTAAATTTTCACTGAAAACTCTTAAAAATCCACGGGAAATTCAAAGAGTTTCCCGACGGATATTTAGAGGAATGTGGAATGATGTAATGGAAATGCCGAAAAGATCAGATTATTTCAGAAGGAATTTAGAAAAAAAATCAGCTCAACGGTTGAATAGATTAAATCTAGTCATAGAAGAATTCTGTCTATGTTTGCCGCATGTTAGATCGGTCATTGCGTTCTGATTTATTGGTCGAAATACCTTTTCACAGACACGCCAAAAACGACGCCGCCGCCATGAGGTCTAAAATGCATTACAAATGCTAACCGGCTAATGTGAATGTATTTTTATTTTGAATATAAATTTTGAGATTCTAAGCCCGAGACAAACACTATTATAACTTAAGTAATATTTATTAAGTTTACATATAGAGGTAGCAGAATTTATAAGTAATAAAATTGTATTTTCTATTCGCTGGCTTATTGATTGTCTTCAAGTATCTTCAAATAAGTATACAAGTCTTCACATATTTTGAAAAGTCTTCAAAATGTCTTCACAAAATAAATGTCTTCACGGAGATTCAAATGTCTTCAAATTGAAGACATGTCTTCAAATCTGGCATCTCTGGCTACAGGGCCCTGGTTGACTGTTTGCTGAGTCACGTACCTGACTATCGGGGGATAAATTCCAGACTTTCGAGTAGTAGTGGACGTTGTGATATTACAAAAAAATCGAACCATTTGTTAACTTTTCAATTGTTTTATTTCTAATTTCAAAGTTATTACATTTCTCTAGATGTCTTTCCCCAAGTTCAGTTTAGCTTATGTATATTATTTCATGACTTAGTTTAAAGTTCTTCCTTTGTCTCATCGTGTCGTAATTTCCTATTGAACGTGGAACGAATCCTTCGCAAATTCGGGATGGTGGACCACAGCTCACCGAGTTCTGCTTTTCTGTGTGTGTGTGTCTTGTGTTTTGTTTGTTTTGGTAAATGGTTTCAGTTAGATAATACGTATAATAATAAATGCAGAAATCAATAACTACTATGTATTTTTTTTCATTTGTTATTTGTTATATAATTCTTTAATAATATACTCGCATCCTAATATATTCGGCATGTGCTTCGACTGCTTTCTATTTACTGCAACCGAATCGGTTGGCGGTTTGGTTTACGTTAGCAGAAAACACTTCGAAGAAAAGTATCCACAAAAGTAAGATTTGATCGAAATGCCCTCTGGAGGATGATTTGGATTCGCGGTATGATCGAATCAGTCGAATTTCTCTTGCGTGATGATGTGTATGATGTTTCTTTCTTTTTTAACCTATTCGACTTCGAGGATTGGAAGATTTCTACTTCGGGATATTCTGAACCTGCACTCGTTCGCATTTTGTTTATTGTGCGTTTCACGTTACGCTCGCTCTGCAGTTATCTGCCTCTTTTCTTTTATTTCGCATTGAACAAATTCGGTAACAAAACTTGAAATATAAACTCAATATGGCAGCCTGCGGTTCCCTCCTCAAGATGCATTTTTTCCCTAACTCTTTCGTCAGAAGGCTCTAATTCATCTTTCATCCTTTTTTTGTGCTTGCTTAAAATTGATGTTTTCGTTTTTTATTATATTATAACGTGTTGCTCATTTGTTTCAACCAATATACTGTATATATATTTTTGTTCTTTTTAGATTTTTCTTTTAGAATTTATTAGAAAGGTTTGTATAGTACTCGTATTTAATAGATTGAAGAAGAAATCCTATTAGCCTTCGTTTTCCTAATAACTAGCGATAGATGGCCACCGTGTACGAAGATGATGGCACTTCTTTTTCCTAAAACTTGTTACGTATCTTTGCTTTTGGAACTGGAGTACGCGAAAAAGTGTGAGAAAATTTCAGTAAATATAGCTTGGATTTGGAATCGCTGCGTTCCAATTAGTTCAGAATACGATTTGTAAACCAGGTGTGGGTGTTTTTATCCGCAAATCAAAACAGCTAGAAGGTCGATTCTGCTAACATGCATTTGATTTCCTAAGAGGTGAAATTTTTCTTCTAAACAAGAAGGAAGGAGGAGAAGGAACTGGAAGGAGTTTTATGTCCAACCCCCCGTGGCTACTTCACTGCTTGGTACTAAACATCACAATTCAACTGGTTCATCTTTTTCTTCCTAATTTCAAAAGATTTTACTGTCTTAAACACATTATTTCAATGAATGCTCTAAGACTTTAGAACTCCTTCATATAAGACTCGTCAATAACAACTTCTTATTTTGGAATGGATCATAAAGTCCGTTCAATATTTTATGTTTGGTTGCAAACCATCTGGTCCAGAGCACTTCTTGTTGAATCGTTGTTACTATCCTTAAAGTATGTCTTGGACCAATTAACAAGCCGAATTTTCATGGCCCAGCACTTCAAATGCGACCTTCAGATTCATATAAAGTTGCATCAACCTGCCTTCCTGAAATCATACAAGCTGTTTCCGTAAGTAGAGCATTTCATTCAACTACATGCATATAAGAAGGTTATTCAATGCATTTTTAAATAATTTCTTAAACCATTCTTGTGTTGACACGTGCTTAATTTCTTTACAATAGGTTGTTTTACCTTACACGGTTGCTCTGTGTATTATTTCAAACTTTATATGTGTAAGGAAAAGCTTCCCGGAATCCAAATTCAAATCTACTCGCGTTTTCAAGGCCACACCACTCAATACTGAAGCAAGCCACAACTATCATTATTATTATTTCAGCTTTGCTGCGTCGCAACATGCGTAAACTAATAAAAATTGCAGTTGTGCGTTGCTTTCGTATTGAGTTGTGTGCCCTTGAAAACGCGAGTAAATTTAGTGCTGGATTCCGGTAGGCTTGTCCTTAAAATATGACACAAAATGCTTGCATGGTCATTCCTTAACCCCCTGCAGATCTTCATACCGCATTCTGAACTATTTTGTGCAACGATCAATCAGTAGGTGGCCATCACAGACGATTGTAAAACAGGCAACCAATCTCATTGTGAACAAGCGAATGTAAGCATGGTAATTGGTTTCTCCTCACTGGTTGGTAGTCCACTACCTAGATATTAAGCTGCCAATATGCGAACTCCTGGTCCTTCTGATCAGCATTCCCAACTAACTGATGGATTGACATCTTTCGTTTATTCGTTCTCCGTCGCTCTCTTTGACAATAATGGTGTAAACCTAATTGCAATATAACCTCTCGATCTCAAACAGAAAACTCAATGATCATATTTCCCTAGAAAAAGCTCGAAGCACAGAAATAATTTGTATCGTTCAGTTGAATTTCGTCCTAAATAGATTTCTCGTTAAGTAATGGAGTATTGGTTTTGCTGAGTGTCTCTAAACCAAATTGTTCCTCTCTTCCCTTCACTACGGTACAGCCATGTTCGCGATGTCTTAAATTTATTCTAAGTAGTTCTGTCTTACCGTTAGTTAGTGTTGTTCTGTGTAAAATTTGAATGAGATTTTGGATGAGTTTCGTTATCAGCTATAGTATTTTTTTTCGATTTCAACACTTTTTGTTCCTCGTGTGATCCTATTGTGAGTCGGATGAAATTTGGGTACACGAAAAATGTGAAAATAAGTTGTTCTGCGTTATCTATGCGTGTGTTGCAAAAAGGAAACTGTACAGTTTACTGGTCAACCTGGATTTTTAGATTTCACTTATTTTTATTTCGATTTTAAGAACGCAATCTTGAAGATTGAAACAAGATGTATATTGGTCCGACGTTTCGACACAGGGATGTAAACGTCGTACAAATATACATCTTGTTTCAATCTTCAAGACTGTATAGCCATTCTTAAAATCGAAATGAAAATATACAGTCGATTTTTCAATAGCTAGTAATACTTTCAAAGAAAGGATCATAGCTTTTTGGTGTGTTTAAAACATGAAATAATATTTATTACAACAATTTTATTATCTAGGGGTACTTGTTCTCATCCTTTACCATTCTGGTTTTGCAAAATCTCAGTCATGATGGGTATTTACATTTTTCCTACCAGGAAAAGTTCAATCGAGAAATCATTGGCGGCGATGTTTGTAGTCATTTTGCCTCCAGAGGAATTTAAATTCGCTCCGAAAATTCATTAACATATCCACTAGAAATTCTCCTTAGTTTTCCTGAATTTCCATTGAAAGTTCTTCTGATTTTCCGCTTTGAGTATCTCTGAATTTCCATAGGATGTTGCTCAAAATTTTCAAAGGAAGTCCCTTTGATTTTTCAATTTCTTCCTATTTCTCGGAGATTTATTTTAGTTCATACTGTAATTTGCTTTAAAATATGCACGGTGTTTATTTATTTATTTTTCAAAGAATTTTTTAAACTCCAAAAATAGTTTTTGTATTCCTACGGCTCGAACAGCGGCCCTATCGAACTCATCATCTTTCGGAAACACTGCCTAGAGCTGTTGCGCAATGGCGCCATCAAATTATATCAGTCGCTCAACGTCGTACCGAGGTGGCATTATATATCGAACATGTGGCCAGTTCGATCGAAAACCTACAACAAGTGGTTCAGTGTATTTATTTTGTAAAATCATGTAGTTAGACATGTCGCAAGATGGGTTCAAAGATTGAACGAAAAGTGGCCTCTTCCCAGGGGAGCCAGGTTCCTGTAACATCCGGGAGATGGCCAGTTGGATTAAAACTGTCGAAATGTGCTTCATTGTACTTATTTTATAAAATCATGAAGTTTGAATGTCGCAAGATGGGCTCCAAGATTGGACAAAAGTTGGCCGCTTCCAGACAGACCCTGGAAGTATCCAGAGGGTGGCCAATTCGATCGAAAATCGTCGAAAAGTACTCCATTGTACTTGGTCTGTAAAATCATAAAGTTTGACATGTCGCAAGATGGGTTCCAAGATTGAACGAAAAGTGGCCACTTCTCCGAAGAAACCAGACCCTGGAAGTACCCGAAGGGTGAGAAATTCGATCGAAAATTGCCAAAATGTACGTTGTTATGTAAAATCATGAAGTTTGACATGTCGCAAGATGGGTTCCGAGATTGAATGAAAAGTGGCCGCTTTCCCAAGTGAAGTAGGCCCTGGAAGCACCCGAAGGTGGTCAATTCGATCGAAAATCGCCGAAATGTACTCCAGTGTACTTGTTTTGCAAAATCATCAAGTTTGACATGTCGCAAGATGGATTTCGAAGCCGATCTCCCCGGAATATATCCGAAACCATGGTAATTCCACAAAAACTGACCTCGGTTCCTAAAACTATAGGAACTTTGTGATCGTTTCCAGCAGATTGCTTGCAAATCCGTTAGAAACCGGTTGAGCTGCATGGATTTGAATTTTGAGTTTTGCCGCAAAATAGGGGTAGGGATGAACGTGTTAATTTTAGTCGAGCAGTTGTGGTCATCGAGTTCAAGAGCGGTCGATTAAATGCCAGTAAGGAACTAAAACAGAACCTTTTGAAACTTCGACGGTGTGCTCAAGCTGCAAAGGGTGGAAATGACGCGCCTTTAGCAGTACAGCCGAGCTCTAAAAGGCGCCCAAATGGAGTGAAGCAGGGGAGGATTGAAATGGCGCGGCCCAGGATAGTAAACCTTAGGGCTGTGTTTACCAATCTGTGACAATTACCCAGCAAACCAAACTTCCCTGGCAACTAGTCAGCTGAGTTACGAGGCGATTTCTCTAATTCTGCAGAGGGCAGAGGCGAGGACTTTTAGGTGAAAACAGGAACGCCGAAGTTTTGAAGTCGATGTGAGGTGCCGAAAGTGGGTGGGTGACGACGTGCGAAGTGCCATACGCAGGCGAACTGCTCCAACTGCTGAAGCGAGGAGCACAATCGAGCGATACATCTTATAAAGTGCCAGCCAAGGAGGTCTTAGTGTCTTGATCTCTGGTATCTCCGGTGTAAACAACTTGATGAAATTACGGTGCCAAAAGACCACATCTTTGCAGAACGGGTGCAGAGCGATAAAGCAGTCAAACGGGCTTCTGTAAGCCTTAGCCGTAAACCTTTTGACACGCAGGTAGCTTGGTTCAAGTTGCCAATCGTGGACAGCAAAAATGCCCTAGCGGTCAAAAAGCTAAATGTTGGTTGGTTAATATGTTCAATAAACATGTTTCAGCCACCTTCACTTGTTAGGTGTTTTAGGTGTTTCAAATCTGGTCACAAGTCCTGGGAATGTATGGGACTGGATTGTAATGACGTTTTCAGGCGTTGCGGGGGAGAAGAGCATAATGCGCAGGCTTGCGATGAGGCAGCTAAGCGTCTTATCAGGGCCAGTGAGCAGCAAGTCCGTAACCATGTTATTTGCGAACCCACTTGTCCTTTGGGTAGTCGCAATGAGAAGACGCCTTGCGGAAACACAGCTGAATATTAAACAATGTGTGACTTCCCAGCAGCTGCTGTGGTAGTCGGTCTCCGAGTCGGGGATAAAAATCGCTATTCTTGCAGGCATGTATCATGCCCTTACCGATAACGGCAACTGGGTCCAAGGAGGCAGCGATCTGCTCAACAGTCCAGGAGGCTGTACTTACACCTGCCGAAAGTGTTGCCATAGTCAAGATCAAAGGGGCGTTCTATATGCCCCCGAAGCCCCACCATGGCATAGCGGCCACCGCTCGTGTTGTCATCGTAGGCTTCTTCAATGCTAGGGCAGTGATATCGGGTAGCTGCTGTACCAATCAAACAGGTTAGGCTTTGCTAGAAGCTCTAGCCGTCTCGTACCTGCCGGATCGGAAGCGAACACCATCTTTGCAGGGTTGCTGTCCGGCATTCTTGCAACATGTCCTGCCCATCCTACCCTTCCGGCTTTAGCTACCTTCTGGATACTGGGTTCGCCGTAGAGTTGGGCGAGCTCATGGTTCATTCTTCGCCGCCACACACCGCCTTCTTGCACACCGCCAAAGATGGTCCTAAGCACCCGTCTCTCGAATACTCCGAGTGCTTGCAAGTCCTCCTCGAGCATTGTCCATGTTTCATATCCGTAGAGGACAACCGGTCTTATAAGCGTCTTGTACATGACACATTTGGTGCGGTGGCGAATCTTTTTCGACCGCAGTTTCTTCTGGAGCCCGTAGTAGGCCCGACTTCCACAGATGATGCGCCTTCGTATTTCACGACTAACGTTGTTGTCAGCCGTTATCAAGGATCCGAGGTAGACGAATTCCTCGACCGAATTCCATCCACCGTTGCTTTGATCAGTCTGGTAAGCTTCCCAGGGAAGCTGTTCTCGTCCATAATTTTCCATAGCTCTACGCGGTCTATACTGTCGTATGCCGCCATGAAATCAACGAACAGATGGTGCGTTGGGACCTGGTATTCACGGCATTTTTGAAGGATTTGCCGTAGAGTAAAGATCTGGTCCGTTGTCGAGCGGCCGTCAACGAAGCCGGCTTGGTAACTTCCCACGAACTCGTTCACTAATGGTGACCGACGACGGAAGATGATCTGGGATATCACTTTGTAGGCGGCATTAAGGATGGTGATCGCTCGAAAGTTCTCACACTCCAGTTTGTCGCCTTTCTTGTAGATGGGGCATATCACCCCTTCCTTCCACTCCTCCGGTAGCTGTTCGGTTTCCCAGATTCTGACTATAGTTTGTGCAGGCAAGTGGCCAGCTTTTCCGGGGCCATCTTGATGAGCTCAGCTCCGATACCATCCTTACCAGCTGCTTTATTGGTCTTTAACTGTTGAATGGCATCCTTAACTTCCCTCAAGGTGGGGGCTGGTTGGCTTCCATCGTCCGCGGAACTGACGTAGTCATCTCCTCCGCTGCCTTGACTTTCACTGCCTGTACTCTCAGCGCCATTCAGATGTCCCTCGTAGTGCTGCTTCCACCTTTCGATCACCACACGTTCGTCCGTCAAGATGCTCCCATCCTTATCACGGCACATTTCGGCTCGCGGCACGAAGCCTTTGCGGGATGCGTTGAGCTTCTGATAGAACTTGCGTGTATCTTGAGAACGGCACAGCTGTTCCATCTCCTCGCACTCCGCTTCTTCCAGGCGGCGTTTCTTCTCCTGAAAAGGCGCGCTTGCTGTCTCCGCTTCCATCTATAACGTTCCACGTTCTGCCGGGTACCTTGCTGCAGCGCGACCGCCCGCGCTGCGTCCTTCTCCTCCAGAATCTGTCTGCACTCTTCGTCGAACCAATCGTTCCGTCGACTTCGACCCATATACCCGACGTTGTTCTCCGCTGCGTCGTTAATGGCTGCTTTGACTGTATTCCAGCAGTCCTCAAGAGGGGCCCCATCGAGCTCACCCTCTTCCGGCAACGCTGCCTCGAGATGCTGCGCGTATGCAGTGGCGACATCAGGTTGCTTCAGTCGCTCTAGGTCGTACCGCGGCGGTCGTCGGTACCGAACATTGTTGATGACGGATAGTTTTGGGCGCAGTTTAACCATCACCAGATAGTGGATAGTGATAGTGGATTAATAGTAGTAACAAAGTATGATTCGACAAACAACCGCAAAGTGCGACGGTGGTCGAAGTGGCGTTGGTGACGAACGATAGGAACATAGCTGCAGAGTCCAACAGAGTGCCAAACCTCGCTTTAAAAGCTGCGATCATGGCGAACCCTGACATGAAATCACCCGGCGACACATCGGCGTATATACCAATTTGTCTGGATGACATCACGTGGAAGTCGATTGAAAGGATGACCCTCAACAGTCTGACCCAGTACACCAAAGGACAGCCTGTCAAGCAATCAGTTTGCGTTTTACAAGTGTGTGTTTACGGTGGATGCTCTCAACTCTGTGGAGGTAGCGGAGGTTATTTCGGTTATTTGCGGTCATGACGTTTAGCGGGAAGAATGCATTGCTAGGGTACCATCGCCCTTTCGTTAGTCCGGTTGGGCGTGACGGTGGGTATGTGCAACATTTTGGAAATCTATTTCCAGAATCGCGTACTGCTATACGAGCTCCATGTTGATCAGATCAGTGTTCAAATCACCGCGGGAATCCCGCAGCGGTTTATCCTGGGTCCGGTGTTATGTATGGCGGTGTTTTGAGACAAAAATTTACTCCTGGTGTTTCGATCGCTGGCATCGCCGACGACATAACGCTGGAGGTTCACGGAGAGTTCGTTGAGGAGATGGAATTGACGGCAGCCCATGCGATCACCATACGTAGGTTACTAGTTGGCGTTGCTGTATCTATACTCAGATACGCCTGCGCAATCACGGGTTTGATGCCCTAGTTTACCGAAGTTTAATATATTATCGCTCATAAAAAAATCTACTCCTCTGCTTATTTTTAATCGCAACAAAATATGAGCGCCAGATAGTTGCCTAAGAAAAACATACCTCCAGAAAAAAAGCTACTTTGATATTTTCAAAAAATTGGCCGCCACGTGATGGATGTGGCGATAAATACTTCGATAGCACGGACTATTTGCACTGCGCATACATTTTTCACATTTATGAGAGCCTTTGAAAATGATCACGAAAGCTGTAATTTTGTTGCAAGGTACAATAATATATTATATAAACATGCGGATCCAAATTTCGGATTTCAAATGTTACCCGCTATAGGGGAAGGAGGGGCAATATGCCCTAGCTTAGCATATACTGCTTTTATGCCTTAGCTATAAAGATTTTCATATGCGTTTCTACCGCATGCAACAGTTAAACAATATAGCTAGTCGATGCCATATTAAAATTAGAAAAAATCTTAATCATATTGATAATATTCACATTTCAAAAAAGGTGCACTCAGCGAACTGTACTATCGAAATTCATAACTGGCGCCTTATGATTCTTCGACAAATAATTCCACTAACAGTGCTTCTTATACGCAGTTACCTTCCCGAGTATTCAAGCGTCGATGGGCGTGTGGTCTACATACCGGCCTCCCGACCCCGACGTCCATGGTTCGAACCCAGGCTGCCGCTATTTACTTTTTTTTAATGGAAATTATCATTCATAAGGCAAAATATTGAAATTCATACCGATTTCTTGTGGCAAATTTTCATAAGGCGTTTGATTGAAAATCATACATCCATTTTCCTCAGTGTGGTAATATTTCGTGGCCGGAAAACTCGTGAGGCAAAACGCCTTGTAGCCGGCAGCTCTTAGAGAACAACGCACCACGCGTCGGGGAATTAGCATTCTGGTATGGACAGTGCGTGGAGACGCGTAGTACATTGTAGGTTAGTTCCATTAGGGCGTTTTGGGTCGCCAAAATTTTAGTGGGGAGGGGGTTCGTTTTGGAGCCTCTACCTCTAATGCCGCATAAACTGTAGTCAAAATGGACGCAAACGCTAGTTCGGAATATGTAGCCACTGGTCAAAATTGCCATAAGAGCCGCAACCAACGATTTTTGGAAAAGCGTAGGGGTACTTATTACCCCAGTTTACCCTACATGTTTATTAAAGTAATGTCGCGTGTACAAGTATCTAATTGCATTTTCAGTTCGTATCGCGACGTGACTTTAAGGGTATGGTTGAAAGCATTACAATTTTTGGTATTCTTCCATGTTTGTATTCCTGTGTCCTATATACAGGAAGAAAAGTCGTTGAAAAGGAATCAATTCTGATTTAAAATGTTTAAACAATGGTTAGCATATTAAAGATGAGAGAACCCTACAAAGCGCTGAAGTCTGGTTTTGCATCGACTGTTGACAGTTTTCAATATTGTTGTAACAAACATTACTCCATGTCTATATTTCGTCGTCAAGAAAATAAAACAAACTCAAAACCTTTATTTTTCACTGCAGTCCAATTATCCCACGTTGAAGTCGCTTCCAAATTGTCTATGTATATGAATAAATTCAATGAGATTCCCTCACTAGCGATACGGCGATTCTTCCGCGCTGCTCACAATTTGTAATCACACTTTTGCTCATCGGATCCGAATTGTTGTATGGTTCAGCATTCAAATTTATGTGCTTACCCCCTTCAATATGTTCAATCGCTTAATAAATATTTGTTTTGTTTGCTTCAGAATTTATCTCGTAATAAATACTAACAACTTTCTAATCTCTCTATATTACAGGCAGTTAAACGTAAGAAAAAAACTACTAGGTTAGGAAAGTAATTCGGCAAATCATATGTACACTAAAACTTGTACAAATTAAAAGTTTATGTGCATAGAATTTAGTAGCTTTTTTTTATTTCTTTTATTTTGGGGTTTCCTAAATTTTTCGTTTCTATTTGGTATATGATATCTGTACAGAGGCTAAATACTTTCTACAAAGTTTTTTTTTCTTTTCCTTGTTTTGTCACAACTTAAACGTTTTTATAAAAAACCCGCTCAACAAAAATCAAGTTACTCTTTTTTACAGTCGACTTTTATTTATTAGCTTCCAGCTTCTCTTTGTACTTTATACAATATTAGTTACAGTTTATCCTTTTGCGGTAGTTCATTTCATACCTCAACTCAACAAGCTTGAACAGCCCAAATTTTGGTGATAACAACGTAATATCGTAATCCATTTGACACCCGATGCTTCTGGTGCATCGAACCTATGTAATGTCTCATAATTTTCAGCACTTTTCTGAACATTCAAACGCGTTTTCTTCAAGTCATACAGGAAACGAAAACTCATCTCGAAGTAACAGAAAAAAAAGGATAATACTTTCGCTCCTTCTTTTCGTTTCATTCATTCGCTTTGTGTTTATGACGTGTTCGGTATAATATATGTTACTTCTTCGAATGAATACACTTTTTAATTTAAATTTCAGTCTTTCTTAGTGTTTTCTTCTATTTACTAGTTTATTTTTCCTCCGCCCACCATTCCCAGTGATTGGAGCTGAAAATGTCGGCTGTTGTAAATCAGTTTGGTTTCTTCTCCCTCTCTGCCGGCTATTTGTGTAGTGCAGTGTCTTAATTACTGCTGGCTGATAAACTTTTTTCCTTCCGAGTTCACGTTTGGCCGATGACGAAACGGCACCAACGACCAAGTCTTGACCTGGACAAAATGTTTCTTTTTATTTTCGTCCTTCCCCCCATTTCCTTATCCTGGTGAAGTTTGTGAGTTTATATCGTTTATTTACAGTGAATTTCTTGCACGAAAGTTTTGTGCAGGTTGGGTTGTTTATACTTCACCGTTCGGGTAGCTGAGTTTCGTATAGAAGGTGAGAGATTTAGGGTGAGACTTATTTTAAAGCATTTACCGACTATTTTAAGTGAATATACAGCTAAAATGATTATATCGATCCCAACGCAAGGATTATTAAATTTCATATTATGAACATATATTAACTGAATTTAGATGAGGAGATGATATCTATAACAATTCAACTTAATTTCACATTGTCATTGAAACAATAAATCAGTAGGTACATAATTGAACAAATGGTACTGAAAACATTATTATGAAAAAAAAATAGTATAGAGTACGTAGAAAAGAAAATGAGTCGGATTCGATCCTATTTTAGAAGCTGCCGTTTAGAGTGCACGACACTCTCGTTTGATTGCTTCAAGACAGAAAGTCTATTTTTTCTCGTTGTGGACATCGGATATGACCAAACAATACTCATATTAACATTTCAAAGTCTGACGAGCTGACACTGATTATTTTCTTCACCAACTTGATTTTTTAGAATGAACGATCCTATGAAGTAAGACGGACAGGAGTACTTTGGTTCCGAATGAGCATATTAAAGCAATTTCGTCATTGCAAAAATAGTGTGTGGGAAGCGTTCAAACAAATTCAGCACTAGTTTTGCGTTTATTCAACGAAGCTTACCGAATTTGATAAACACCAAATGAATAATTAGGGTATAATGTGCCCCCCCTAAGGCAACTCTTTGATAACTTTTTACGTCGAGACGAGCAGGCCCCGGGCTGTCGCTAATAGAGACAAAAAAAAAGCTTTTTACTTTTCAACGCAATGTATGCATACTATGTGTTATTTGGTAGTCCAGGAAGTCGCATATGCATTGCGCGTGAGTAGTCATATTAAAATATTACAGATAACACGTAATAAAGCTTTTTTGAAAAGTTGTGAAAAAATTGATTTCAAAAAGTGCATGGGCAATACGCCCCACCTCAACCAAAGACGTTTCATAGCCCTTCATTAGTATTTTATCAATCCCATGATAAAAAGGTTACAAATCCTTATTATGTGCTTGACATTGAAAAACCAACATTTCCATTTAAGCAGGTTTGATTTACATTCCAATAGTTTCCATATAATTTGGAAGCAACTGCTGCAAGCTCGCCGCACTTGTGTCCAGTTGGTAAGGGCATATCGCTTTGCCTACACTGGTGCGTTTTGAACAGTGAAACATATTTTTGAAAAACGTTACATTTTTGAAGATGGAAGCAATTTTATATCATATTAACCACTGAGAAAAGTTATTTTGTTACCCAACTGAGTGTTCCAGTGCTAGTTTTGCGGACAGTATGCTAGCGCGCTCCAAAATTTTGAGCAAACAAACACTGAAAGTTACATCAAAACTGTAACTTTTTGTATTTAGCAAATATTTTCATTATGTAATAAAAAAAATATTTCCAGATTCACATAGTACGATGGTTTTACAAATATTAAATAATTTTATAGGTACCAACTGATTTGCACCCTTAGTTATAGTTTTCTAGAAATTAAAGGGGGGCGTTTTGGCCAGGTGGGGCGCATTATACCGTCTAAGGTGCCCTCAGACGTTGCAAGCAAATCACTCGCAACGAGCATTTTGCTCGCAGAAAGTGACAACTGTCAAAAATTTGCCTGTCTGACTACACTGAAAGTGATTGCATGCAATCAAATGACAACTCTTAAGCAAACGCTCGCTTGCAATGCTAAGCGTTAAAGTTTTCAACTCGCAGACACGGAATTGCGCTTGCTAGTGCAGCACTAGCAAATTTTTCGCTCGCAAAAGTGAAAACGTTTTCAGGTGGCAGTGTTGCACTGCAAAAATAGGAATGAAATTAGATTTTGTGGCCGAAAACCAAGGTTTTCGTTTTTGTTTATATTTGCATGAGAGTAAATCTGACATTTGCTTAAAGTAAAAAACTGCTACGTGTGACTGCAATTGCGAGTGCTCTCAGAAATCATTCGCTCGCACGAATGATTTGCTTGCAACGTCTGACGGAGCCTTTACTCTAATTTGTATTCAAAGATGCATTTGAACATAGAGATGTCGTAAAATCCCGATTAATCGATTAGTTACTAATCGATTACTTTTGATTCTTGTCGATTATTGAATCGATTAATCATTGTATAGTAATCGATTCAAAATTAATCGATTATCACAACGATGAATCGATTAATCGAAACAATCAATTAATTTTCGACATCCTTATGATGTCGTAAAATTCTGATTAATCGATTAGTAACTAATCGATTACTCACGATTCCTCTCGATTATTGAATCGATTAATCGTTGGGTAATAATCGATTCAAAATTAATCGATTATCACAACGATGAATCGATTAATCGAAGTAATCGATTAATTTGCGACATCTCTATTTGAACACGAGAGCGCGTGTTCGTGTTTTCAAGGCTCAGACCACAGCTCATTGTTCAAAAAGCATTCTCCCGACATAACAATTCGTTTTCTATGGAAACCGATTTGATCCAAGGCATGCTACATTATTTATGCTAGGTAATGAAACACACGAGTTATTTTTGAATTTCAGAATCCTTAGTTAGGAAAATTTTTGTATGCATGTTCGCCAAACTCGTCTCCCAGAGAACGTGGAACTGTGTTCAAAGTTCAAAGCTAGGTACACTTAGGCACGCTCCTGTATTATGTTCAAATAAATATTTGGTGCACACCACCTCCGTAATCCATTATGAAGTGAAATGCATCTGAAAGTTTTGAACAGTTTGAAACGCTCATTCGGACTTGAATTGGCTATGGGTCTGCACTTCTACATCTTCATGGAAGACTGCTATAATTCTGATAATTCTATACGCTGTTTTGCGGTGGTTAGCTATCGCTATTTTTACAAGACGGGAGTTTATTTCGTTAGAATGCCATTTGAAATCTTTCTGGATGTTTCGAAACTTCCACTTGAAAGAACCAGAAAGCTATTTACTGATGGTATGGCGAAATTCAGATTTCCAAATAACGGAAGGAGCTCGAAATGGGTCTCTTATCAGAAAGCTAGCTATGGAGGCAGAACCCATCAGTGAAGCGGCGGAAGGTGATCATTAGGGGAGCGGGACTAAAATCCGCAAAATGCCTTTTTGTCTTTGGCCTCGGGACATCCGAGGCCCAAAGAGAAAGAACTAAATTTGGTAGAACAAACCTGAGTCCTTCAAGAAACAGATGAGCGCCACAATTGCAGCCTCGTTGTCCGCAAGTGCATCCCGTATACTCACTGGGATCCCCTATAACCAGCATCGGCCAGTACAGTGTTCGACGCTATTATCGGTCCCACACACTTCACAATAGGTTCAAAAAGGGCCTCAACTGTAGTAGTGCGACACTTTTGTGTGACCAGTCTGAAGCTTAAAGATCACCATTTTGATCTTTTTGCAGATTTGGGTCATTTCAAAGGCCGGTGGACCACTGAATTTTCCTCAGGAAGACCGATCTCTTGGTGCCCCATAACGAAGCCCAGTCATGACCGACGACATTCTTTATCCAACTTTTCACTCGACCAGCGGAATGGAGTGGATCCAGAATGGCCAGCAATGGCGCTGGCAGAATTTGTGAAGATGGTGATAGGTTGACGGCAGCGGCTTCATCGAAGAATATGTTGCATTGACGAGCCAAGCTGTCCGATCTAGTCAGATTTGGATTGACGACGCCGAAACCAACGTCTCGTGCGGAAATGGAATCATCAGTATGGCGGATTTCGTGGTTTCGGAAGCGCCTTGCGATAAGCTCCAATACTGACCTACTAATCTCGTCTGGGTTGTCGTCTCTTTAAAAACGGTTGACCTCATCGAGGAGAGGGATCCTGTGCTCTCCTGAGATGGCAGCGGCGAAAGAGACAGCTTTGCGCCAAATAGCCGCGAGGACCCGATGACGAAAGGGGATGATGCCGGTATCCACACAGGCCGCTTCCGCGGGGGTGGACGAAAAAAGGCTATACGGACATAGTGGTTAAGCAGGCGACAGGATGTTGATAAACAGCGATCTATCGTGGTATGGCCTAAGACCTTCAACCTGATAGATCTGTTGTTCGTTTGGTGATGCTTAGTGATTCTCATCAAATTGAAGCGGGTCTTACAGGAAACCTTCACTGCCCGGAAATGCGGCATTAAGGTCTCCAGTCGAGTTCTCCACTCCGACAACTCGGACGATCTCCTAGTTATGTATGGCCTAATTTACCTTACCACACCCTTACTGGAGTTCATGGTGAAGCCTGCGGATATGGCCCACCGATAAACCGCACTCACCGCAGCATGCATCTTAATTCTGGTCCGTCCGGATGTCATTCCGACGACAACGGGGAACACGTTGCCTGGCAGCACACCGAAGACCCCATTCATGGCAATGAGAAAAAGGGTCACTGCCAGAACCGACACTTCGGGTACACCAGTTTCTCCGGAAAATTCCTTGGAAGCGGTGTTGAAAGTTAACATTTGTATCGAGATAGGTCGTGTTTACTTCGGTAAGCGGAACGATCGGCCGGTCATAAAAGTTTTGTTTTGTTTTGTGCGGGTGAGTAAATTTATCAGAAAGTAAAAATTTGTATCGAGTGCGGTCGTGTTTTCTTCTGTAAGGCGAACGATCGGTCGGTCATCAAAGTTTTGCTCTGCTTTGTGCGGTCGATAATTAAAATAATTAGTGTTAAAATCAATCAAACTACACGCTATACACGGCATATCTATATATCCAACATCCCAGTGATTTCTCATGGAAGTGCAGATGACTCGTCGGCTTCTGTCAAAGCGAGTATCATGTCAACATTTTTCTACCTATTTTTTAATTGACCTGCATTCGGACACCGCCGGCGCTGGAATTGCTTATTTTTGGGTCACCAGCTCTTGCACATTGAAGATAATTTTAGTTCCAAACTTCATCTGTTGGTTCTCTGTGTAATTATAGCCGACCTGGCAATAACAGGCAATAACGGAGTAGCAACCGTGGGCGGTCAATCATGCTCATGCTCGAACACCTTGGAAGCAGTGCCGCCAATCAACACTTGAATGGTTCGTCCGGTGAGAATGTTTTTTTTAATGAAGGCAAACATGTTGCCGGTAACGCCACATTCCTAGTGCTTGCAAAGGTCCAATGGTGTCCAGGTCTTGCTAAAGGCTTTAGCGATATCCAGCGAAACCAGGTCAATATGCTTACCTTCTTAATAGGCGTTCTGGAGCGAAATGCGCGCTGCTCTTTCCCTGAGGCGGCGATTGACTCCTCTAGACGGTCTTTGATGCGCAAGACGCAGAAAGGAAATCGGTCTGAATTTTGAAACATTTCGATCCGCGTCATTATTTTTCGGAATGGGAACTACAAAGCTGGAACTACGTACGGTGAAGAGAGGGGATAATGTCTTCAATAAACGAATATATCTGCTCGATACATGGCAGAAGAGATTATGCTCAGTGTAAGGCGAACCATGCTAGGAGCTGTAACGTCAAATACGTCTACCTGTTTTAAAACATGGCTTAAAGGGGCATGTTTCAATAAAAAAACTTTTAAATTTTTTGGCCTTAAAAATTTGGGAGTGTCTACTATATCGTAAAATTGACCCGGAATTTATGAGACACAATGATGGCTCATCCTGCACATTCTTTCGGAAATGATGGAGTCGTTCATTGACGTAACGTTCTGTTGGGAACTGAACTGAAGGGCCGATGAGTTCTACATCCATAATGGTGGGTGGGTTGAAGGCCTCTAGCTTCGACAGGGAAGTTCTCTCTCGGCCCTGGGACTGGAGCGTAACACCGGAAGACTAAACGAGGTGCGCTGACAACTGTTCTGTCTTGCGCATGTGATGCAGAGACGGGTCCAACCGAAGAACGGTATTGCTCCCGAACTCGCACTGAGGTGGGGAGATATGAACGCCGATCAACGTTGAAAGTTACTTAAACTGTTCCTTAACAAGACCCTTAGTATCTGCAAGAGAGTCTGTTTTTACAACTTATGTCAGAGTGTCAATGCTTATCCTGGGGGTGCAGTCTACAGGCTAATAATGGAGAAGACCAGAACAGGATTGACACCTCCCAAGTAACTCCGGCAATGTTGAAGTGCATTATCGAGCTACTCTTCTCGTCCCATGTAACTAGTTTCTGGTCTCCTGCACCGCAAAGCGAGAGTGGCATTTAGTACTTGCGAAAGTTGCTTGTGGTGGCCAAATCCCTAGATACGAACAAAGATCCAAAGCCCGACGGAGTGCCAAACTTCGCTCTAAAGGCAGCAATCGCATGGACAGCCTTAAAAAGGTGCCTGGACGAGCCTAGTTTCCTTACAAAAACAAAGACTACTCATGCAACTTTTTTGGTTTTATAACGGTCATAAGACTCAACAAGACTTCTATAAAACCGTCACAAATCTCGATTATGTGCGGTCGTAACGCTTGCCATCAAGAATGCATTCAATAGCGCAAGTTGCGATGCCATCGCACTCTCGTCACTCTGGATAGACGTATCAGTGGGCATGTAGTTACAAAATTTTGAAAAGTTATTCCCAGAATCGCGTACTACTATACGAGACCGAAGCTGGTAAGAGTAGTGCTGCTATCATCGCATGAGTCCAGCAGGGGTCTATCCTGGAGCCGGTGTTGTGGAACGCTTTGTATGACGGCGTTTCAAATCAGAAGAATCCTCCCGGAGTTAATGACAGATGCAGAGGATAATTGAGCACTTAAACGTAAATATTTCAACATTACTTTTGAATAAAAAAAAAACAACTGAAATTTAAGTTGTTTGAACCAACTATGCGTCAACTTTCCACCAACATAATATCATGTATCATAATAAGATTTATTTGACTTGAGTTACGTCTTTATTAAATAAATAAAAAAAAATAATAAATAAGGCCATTAGAGGTACGGAGACACGATTTCTGGGGTGGAATTGACGGCAGCCTATGTGATCACCAAAGAGGAGGAATGGATGAGCTCTAGGTAGCCTTGAAAAGATGCCTGATTGCTCTCAGTATGAGATAGAGGTGGTTGTTGTTAACTATCGTAAGACGCATTTTCGCATTGGTGATGACGCTTCCAATAATTGTTCGACCAAAATTATTCTAAGTGGTACTTGAAGCTCTTGGGAGTGATGGTCGACGGTAGGCTGAACTTCAGCAGCCACGTCGATTACGTCTGTAAGAAAGCTTTCACGGCTATTGCGGCATTACCAATGGTGTAGACGTAGGTTAATAACTGGCGTTGTTTCATGTATCCTCAAATACAGCGCCCCAGATTAGTCCTCGGCGCATCGCTTCGATCGTAGCCTGCAGAAACTGGGAGTACGCATAGGTTGGTGTGTCTCAGAGTGATAAGCAGGTTTAATGCCCTTTGGCTTGTCATACGGGCAGACGAGGAGTGTTTCGATATGCGCTGAACCAGGCAAACTCGTACGGTAAGGCCATTAGAGTCAGTTCGACCAAATGACAACGGGACAGAAGTAACTCGTTTAAGGGTGGGTGGATCCAGCGGCTGATACCGAGCGTATCAGTATGGATGAGTTTGCGATATGGGGAAGTTCACAGGTTCGAGCATACGAATTCTCCCGTCTGCCCAGACTGTCCAGGGGTCCCAAAAGTAATGCTGGGAGGCAGTTCATGGGAGGAATTAAGGCGAAGCCCAAACTGAGTTTAGTCGGCATTATCTTCACTGGTCGAGTCCGATTCTCCAGTACACTTCCGTGTGGACTGTCTAGGGGTTGACGAAACTGTCGAGCACATAGTATTTGTATGTTCTCGTTTCATCGTGCAGCGGAACAGAATGTTAAGCATTTGCGGGAGGGACCCTGTTCCGGATAATTTTTCTCAGAGAATTTGTCAAGAGGTGGGAAAGAGGAATGCGGTCTCGACTGCAGCCACTCAGTTTGCCTGATTTTGTAGTGCGGCGCGCCAAGAAGCAGCTGACAAGTTTCGACAAGTATGTAGCTATTTAGTTACGAGGGTTTGAAGCTAGTGAGCTGTGGACGTGGACGTGCATAGTTACATGAGTTCATCCCAAAATGTAATGCCGAAAAGCGGTACTGTGAAGATTCAGGGCCTGTAAACAGGGCGGGCTTATCGGGTCGGCAGTGACCACACCGTATGTCGGTGTGCCAGTCTCTCTAAACCACGATGTTGCATATCTCGGAATCTCTCCCATGTCGATGATTTTTTGGTTTTTCAATCCACATCCTTTTTCTGCTTTGTACGGAGCTCATTCGTAACTTATTTCTCCTATACTAAACAAACTGTTAATGCTTCCAAGTAAATGAATATGTATATCAAGATTTTTATTATTATTATTATGGAAAATTGTCAGTGATTCCAAATTCTGAAGTATGCTTCGTAAATTTTTGTACGGTTTCTTATACTGTATTCGAAAACACATTGAAGTAATGAAAAATAGTTTAATGGTTGATACATATATTGAATGTTGAAATACTGTAGATATTCATCTGGATGAGTTAACTAATAATATCATGTAGAGATGAGCTCCGGGATAGTTAAACCAAATTTCCAGTAATCGAACCACCAGATAGTGCTTGCAGTCTGAAGTGCTTTAATGAATAAGTCTCACCCTAGTGTATCTCTCTTGAATGTCAATAAAAGTACCTGCTATAATTCTTCCGGGGGACGAAAATTTTCACCAGCATTCAACTCTCAATGTTTCCTCACCCTTGAGTAGCTCAAGCTTGACTACATTGAAAAGTGTCAGCCCTAAACTATTGATGCAGATACAGTGTACTTACAGATGTAGCGTATGTTTGCATGAATGAGTGAGATTTAATAGGAATTTGTTGAGTCTAGTGCGTATCTTAGTTGTAATGATTTATCTTTTTTAAATGTTGATGCTGAATTGACTTTTTGTATACCTTTTCCCATGGTTGAAATGTTAATGATGAAGATAGCGAAACAGAAAAAAGGAAAATAAGCAGGACATGTGATATAGGTTCCAACACAGCCTCCCGTATCGGTACACCTGGAGATCACCACTGCAGACAGAATCACAAATCGACCACGTTCTGATTGATGGACGGCACTTCTCCGACATTATCGACGTCAGGACATATCGTGGCGCTAACATCGACTCTGACCACTATCTGGTGATGGTTAAACTGCGCCCAAAACTATCCGTCATCAACAATGTTCGGTACCGACGACCGCCGCGGTACGACCTAGAGCGACTGAAGCAACCTGATGTCGCCACTGCATACGCGCAGCATCTCGAGGCAGCGTTGCCGGAAGAGGGTGAGCTCGATGGGGCCCCTCTTGAGGACTGCTGGAGTACAGTTAAAGCAGCCATTAACGACGCAGCGGAGAACAACGTCGGGTATATGGGTCGAAGTCGACGGAACGATTGGTTCGACGAAGAGTGCAGACAGATTCTGGAGGAGAAGGACGCAGCGCGGGCGGTTGCGCTGCAGCAAGGTACCCGGCAGAACGTGGAACGTTATAGACGGAAGCGGAGACAGCAGACCCGCCTTTTTCAGGAGAAGAAACGCCGCCTGGAAGAAGCGGAGTGCGAGGAGATGGAACAGCTGTGCCGTTCTCAAGATACACGCAAGTTCTATCAGAAGCTCAACGCATCCCGCAAAGGCTTCGTGCCGCGAGCCGAAATGTCCGGGATAAGGATGGGAGCATCTTGACGGACGAACGTGTGGTGATCGAAAGGTGGAAGCAGCACTACGAGGAACATCTGAATGGCGCTGAGAGTACAGGCAGTGAAAGTCAAGGCAGCGGAGGAGATGACTACGTCAGTTCAGCGGACGATGGAAGCCAACCAGCCCCCACCTTGAGGGAAGTTAAGGATGCCATTCAACAGCTAAAGACCAATAAATCAGCTGGTAAGGATGGTATCGGAGCTGAGCTCATCAAGATGGGCCCGGAAAAGCTGGCCACTTGCCTGCACAAACTGATAGTCAGAATCTGGGAAACCGAACAGCTACCGGAGGAGTGGAAGGAAGGGGTTATATGCCCCATCTACAAGAAAGGCGACAAACTGGAGTGTGAGAACTTTCGAGCGATCACCATCCTTAATGCCGCCTACAAAGTGATATCCCAGATCATCTTCCGTCGTCTGTCACCATTAGTGAACGAGTTCGTGGGAAGTTATCAAGCCGGCTTCGTTGACGGCCGCTCGACAACGGACCAGATCTTTACTGTACGGCAAATCCTTCAAAAATTCCGTGAATACCAGGTCCCAACGCACCATCTGTTCGTTGATTTCAAGGCGGCATACGACAGTATAGACCGCGTAGAGCTATGGAAAATTATGGACGAGAACAGCTTCCCTGGGAAGCTTACCAGACTGATCAAAGCAACGGTGGATGGTGTGCAAAACTGTGTGAAGATTTCGGGCGAACACTCCAGTTCGTTCGAATCGCGCCGGGGACTAAGACAAAGTGATGGACTTTCGTGCCTGTTGTTCAACATTGCGCTAGAAGGTGTCATGCGGAGAGCCGGGTGTAACAGCCGGGGTACGATTTTCAACAGATCCAGTCAATTTATTTGCTTCGCGGATGACATGGACATTGTCGGCCGAACATTTGCAAAGGTGGCAGAACTGTACACCCGCCTGAAACGTGAAGCAACAAAAGTTGGACTGGTGGTGAATGCGTCAAAGACAAAGTACATGCTTGTGGGCGGAACCGAGCGCGACAGGGCCCGCCTGGGAAGCAGTGTTACGATAGACGGGGATACCTTCGAGGTGGTCGAGGAATTCGTCTACCTCGGATCCTTGCTAACGGCTGACAACAACGTTAGTCGTGAAATACGAAGGCGCATCATCTGTGGAAGTCGGGCCTACTACGGGCTCCAGAAGAAACTGCGGGCGACAAAGATTCGCCACCGCACCAAATGTGTCATGTACAAGACGTTAATAAGACCGGTAGTCCTCTACGGACATGAAACATGGACAATGCTCGAGGAGGACTTGCAAGCACTCGGAGTATTCGAGAGACGGGTGCTTAGGACCATCTTTGGCGGTGTGCAAGAAGACGGTGTGTGGCGGCGAAGAATGAACCATGAGCTCGCCCAACTCTACGGCGAACCCAGTATCCAGAAGGTGGCTAAAGCCGGAAGGGTACGATGGGCAGGACATGTTGCAAGAATGCCGGACAGCAACCCTGCAAAGATGGTGTTCGCTTCCGATCCGGCAGGTACGAGACGGCGTGGAGCGCAGCGAGCGAGATGGGCAGACCAGGTGCAGAACGACTTGGCGAGCGTGGGGCGTATCCGAGGATGGAGAGATGCGGCCTCGAACCGTGCATTGTGGCGTCAAATTGTTGATTCAGTGTTATCTGTTTAGATGTTAACTAAATAAATGAAATGAATGAATGTGATATAGGTACGCCAAATTAACAAATCTATAAGAAAATAAATATATTGTATCAAAAAATCATACTTAGCACTACGTTTTGACACAGCTTGCCCTGAATAACTAAAACAAAGGGAAAATAAACCCATCATAAAACCAAAGGTGCCTATAAATTTCGATAAACTAATTTCACTCTTGCACGTTGCCAGCTTTTGAGGATTCTTCAATACCTATATTTTACAGACTTTGACTGGTGCACAATTTGAAAAATATAAATCAGACTAAATGATTCTTTCCGGTTACTACCGGATGTTACTTAAAATTTAGACAAAAAAAAACTGTTTTATAGTATGTTCACCTATTCCTACTTAACACGAAAAATGAAACGATTTCAACAACCAAAACATAACTTCAAAAAAAATTAACTAACTTTCAGATCATGTTTTTTGTCATTAGTTGGTTCGGATTCTGTAATATTCTATTATTTTCGACATAGTAACTAATCAGTGAGTATCCGGTATACTTTTTCTACAAAATAATGACGATAATAATAATAATAATGAAATAAATTCGTAAAGCATAGATTGTTTGGGTGATTCAAAGACTAGCAGAGTGGCATACTACCCGTACAACAGAATGGTTAAACCTGAAAAAAATTATCAATTTTAATCATTCCTTATTAGTTTACATGTACTGATTTGTAGTCGGGTCACTGGGTTTTCACTTTTAAATGTTACAAGTGTGCTTAAAAAAATAATTGTATCAATTTTTATGGCAAAAAAATAACAATGCCAACACTGTTGATTGTAAGTTCTTTGCAAAAGTTATCGAATGATTCGTGGTGGCACTTACGTGTCTTCATTACCCTTTTTCATCCCTTCATAATGATTTCATAGGAATTATTTGAAATCGTCGTTTGGACCATGAAAGAGCAATTGCATCAGATATATTAATGTATGATTATTCCAAATCAAAATCATATTGATAAGAATCATTAAAAATCAAATAGTTTCACGTTGGAATCAAATTTTTGACGGGGAAGGGCCGTTGGGCCGAAGCCTACATAGCCGAAAGGTAATTTTCCGAATATGTCGTTTGGCCGAACAAACCATTAGACCGAAACTCACCTGACCGAAAACAGTTTGGGTGAAACAGACATATGGCGATAATGTCACTTAGCCAAAATATTCGTTTGGCCGAAATGGTCGTTTGGCAGGAAAAGTCATAAGACCGAAAATGTTATTTGGCTGAAACGGTTGTGCGGCCGAAAGTGTCGTTTGACCTAACTGCTCATATTGCCGAAAAATTCGTTGGGCCGAATAGTTCATTTGGCTAAAAATGCCACTTGGGCGAAATTCTCGTTTGGCAGAAAGGGCCATTTAGCTGAATGAGGAGACATTTTTTGGCAATTTGACCTATTGAACGGCCGAACGGATCGACATTTTTGGCCGTATTACCCGTTCAGCAAATGGTATTTGCGAACAAACAGCCCTTCCTACAAAACTACCACTTCGGTCAAATGCAATTTTCGCCCACGACCTATTCGGCCAAATGACCTGTTAGGGCATTTTTTGACCTAATAAATGCTTCGGCCAAATTAAGTTCGTCTAGATGGCTTTCGGCTTAAACACTTAATTTTTTTTCGCCGAGTTCTCAGCATTTTTTGTTTATTTTCCCGAGGTGGGCATCGCCGAGTTTCAGCAAACATGATTTTTACCGAGATCTCAGTAAAAGTGACGTTTCAGTAGCTGAGATACAGCAAATATTTTACTGAGAATGTGTGTAACGTGTTATTCGGCAAAGTGGCATTCGGCCAAATCGCGTTCCGCTGAATGACTTTCGGTCGTTCGTTTTTTTAAAGGTTTCTCGTAGAGTGTCCGAAGAACGGCTTATGAACAATAAAAAGAACAAAAATATTGTTGAAATTCCGCTGAAAATTCTTCGTGGGAATTCCGAGCAATTTACCACAGAAAATTAAAAAAAATCTGTGAAATTCCTATGGAAATTTCAGAGAGTTTCCTGGGAAACTCCCGAAGAATTCAATGAAGAAAATTCTGAACAATTTTCCGTTGAATTCCTTGTTGAAATTCAAAGAATTTCTTGTTGAAATTTTCATTTTCAAACAATTTTCCGTGGTGACCTAATTTTTTCAGTGAAAATTTCAAAGAAATTCCCGTAGTAACTTAAGAGTATTTGTCGTTGAAAATTTGAAAAACTTACTGGGGATTAGATTTTCTCGGTGAGAATTAAGGTTCCCCCAAACACACGCGACGCGACAGTCGCGACGCGATTCTATCGCTTGAAATGATAGAATAAAAATGAATTTCTGTCTGTCAGTACCTTATAGACTCCGAAACTACTGAATCGACCGGCGTGAAAATCTGTATGTAGAGGTTTTTGAGACCGGGGAAGGTTCTTAAGATGGTTCGAGACTCCTCCCTCCTTTGGAAACGGGGGCTCCCATACAAATGAAACAGAAATTTCTGCATAACTCCAGAACTAAGCAGAGAATAAATCAGTTTTTGGCTTGAAGTTTTTCCTGCTTCCTCGGTATGTTCGGTTAAAAACCTAAGTTCTCTACTAACTGTAGCTACGAAAAATTGTTCAGCATCGGTAAAACTCGATACACTCCGGATGAATCCTTTCCTAACGAGAATTCGACAATATTTACGACCTCAAAATGTTGCACATGTTTCTAGTTTCTTGGGTTTTAGGGTATAGAGTGATTGTGTTAAATTCGTTTCGTTTTGTGCAAATTGAACAAATTTACTTATAAAGAGAGTACTTTCTCATTCTTCAACAGTGCCTTTGGCGATATAATGTTAAACTATCACCAACTGGATGATTATAGGCTCATTTATTCAAATGTCCTGGATCTATCTAAGATCTAAACAATTAAACAATTTAAAATATTTGGTTTCAACGATTTTTTTTTGGGACGGACATAGGAAGACCTTCACATGAGAGCATTTGAAATTTTTGGGAGTGCTCCCTTTGATTTTTAATTCTGCCAGTTTTCTTTGAATCACCTCACAACCTTATTGGAAATCATAACTCGCAGTAGTCTAAAGTTTGGCTTGATAACAGGTATGCTAAAGTTCAACGAAATCAGGCGAAATCAAAAGTAACTCGAGCCAATAAATGGATAATGTACTTACTGTGATGATGAAAAAGTGTCGGTGTTCGAGGCTTTGACTTGGCTTCCCGTCGACCTTGTTTTGGTTTTCTCCTTACTGTGTATTAGAATCTGTTCTCTTTAATACTGCGGCAAAAAATGTGTTCCTATATAGTTTTCTGCTTATCTAGCAATTACAACGCGCAGTGTAACTTGTAACACACTGCAATACTATTTTTGATGCAAAAATCCCTAATAGTTTGAAGATTATAATATATATGCACTGTTTATCGTATTTACACTCGAGTATTCTGCGTTACTCTCACAAGACATTTCCGATCTATATAATATCAGTTTGAAATGGATGCGTGTCTTTTTCTTTAGCCTTTAAATGCGCATTAAACTTAGGCGGATGCATTTACCCTAATTGTTGCTTTACGTTTTTTTTAGCGAATGAAAGCGATTAAATTATTTCTCCTCGTGCCCGATAAGCACTCCCGTTATTGTGTCTATCGTTTCTCATCGATTTGAGGTTTACCGTTTGTGCCTGTGTTTGACCAACGGTCCGACCTACGGGCACAATGACACGAAACGCGCAGCAAAAGCTTCAGCAAAAGCCAAAAAAATCAACTCAACCGCAATGGAAGCCACGTGTTTAAAAACTCTCATTATCCTCTAAGTTTTCCGTAGTTTTCAGTACTAACATGTCGAACTCCTTGGGGTCCCCGCTGGCACTGTTGCGGCGCGGGGACAGTCTGCTTGTCTTGTGCCGCTGCTGCGACTGCCGATGATTACTACTACTATTCCACAACCCACTAGTGCCACCGTCTACTCCCTTTCTGCGAAGTCTTCTCCTTCGTTCGTGCTCTTCCTCGTCGAACGCTGCTCCACCGCCACTTAGGTTACCGGCTTCGAGATCGGCAGCCGTGCAGGTGACTGCTGACTCGATCGAGTGGTAAGAATCGTTCCGTGCTGTACTTTTGACCGCGTTGCTCTTCAGCATGAAGCTGAAGTCGTTCCACTTATCGTTGAGGTTGGCCAACTTCTGGTTGAAATTGTGCGCCAGCGAGAGGCTGAGTGCCATCTTGAGCCGACCTCCGACCGGACGTTTCGGAGTCGTGGGCGGTGTGATGATCGAAAGGGAGGACGATGTTGAAAGACGATTCAGTTTCCTGTTGTTGGTTTCACTGCTTTGGCTGTTTCTGTTGCGTAGAATGACGGATGTCATTTCCGTTGCTGCTGCCGCTGTTGTTGCCTCTTCGCTGTCATCGTGCTGGAATGGGACACCGGGTCTACTGTTGCTGCTGCTTCTGCTTGGATGATGCGGTGGTGGTCGCAGTGGTGGCGGGGGTTTATTTAATAATCAATCTCTATAAATATAACTACAGTTTTTTGGGCTTTCTTGTGGACTAGGACTACTCGAGGGAGGCGCCGGACTAGAACTACTGTTGGACATGACTGGGGAAGATCCGGAACTGGAATTCTGTGGACTATCGGAACGATGTTGCGTTACTGTGGGTGAGACAAAATGACTGAGTTTTAAACAAATGTTTGCATAAAATATTCTGTTTCGCTTACCTATGCCATGCCGGGGCGGCTGCCTTTTCATTCGGCCGAGACTTCTGTTACGAGTGTTGGTATTAAGGACCTATATAAAAATGCTATTTTTTAATTATTCTCCATTATCAACAGTTGATTGAAAGTTTTATATTAATCAAAACATACAGAAAGAATGAGGCATTGCATAGTTATAAAGTATCAGTAATTATCTTTTCTAGCTATCAATGGCAATATCAGTAGGGCTGTATAGGAATCTAGGAAGCTACTTAGGGTCACTTTTGAAACAGGTCGATTGGAATCTGGTTACGCATGTAGACCTTGAGGCCTCGCTTCATGGGTTTCTTGGAAAACCATGAAGATGTGTCATGGACGCATTCTATTCTATGTACCCTAAAAGGCATGTACCACCTTCAGTACAGACCGATAGATCTCTGGTTACTCGTTTAGATCTTAAGGACTCTAGGGTTTTTTTGATGATCATGAAAATATGCCAACTGCGCATTCTATTATGTATACCATGAGGGCATGTACCACTTTTGAAACAGGTCGATTGAATTATGAATACGCATGTAGCCATCAAGGCTTAACTGCAGGGCTTTTTTGGAGGACCATATAGGGTATGTATCACTTTTGAAACAGGCCAATAGATCTCTGGCTACGCGGTTAGATCTTGAAGTCGTACTCTACATATGGAAGACCAAGAACTTATGCCATGAGCGCATTTAATGCTTTGTATAACAAAAGACAAGTCTAAACCCCAAAGGGCACTCGGCGTATTCATAAGCGCTATAGACTCAACATGGGTCTATAGCGCTTATGAATACGCCGGAAATGCCTTCAGTTGAGCTGGTAGATCTGATGTCCTAACTCCATGGAAATCTTAGACAACCAAGAATACCAAAAAAGGGATAAAACTGAGGTTGAGTTGGTAAATGTGAGGTCTGAGTTCCATGGAGTTCTTGGATGATCGAGAATACTTGAGAATAAATAATATATCATATGTGTTCCTATATCAACATAGCTCTTGTTGACTACTTTGAAATTTTGATTATTAGTTGCTGTACCCTTTCATACTACGCACCAAAAACATCTTAAGGTCTCTACACCCAAATAATTGGATGACTCTGATACCAAAAAGAAATGAACGAACCTAATACCGAAATTGAAAAAAGATACATTTTATACTACAAATAAGTTAATTATAAAACTTTGATTACCTTATTGCCCGTTGCATCAATTTTTAGACTCTGGCGCAACTTCGTTTTGCTTTTAATTTTCAGCGTGCGCACCAATACATTCAAACTATATTTGTAATTGTTTTATTTTTGTTGTTATTTATCTGACATACGTGTTTTTGTTTACCCAAACAAACAGCAAACAGTGTTAATTCATTTATTTGTGTGACACGGGAAAAAGATTCACGCAAATAATTTTCGCGCAGGGGTCTAATAAGGCGGAATCTGCGCAATAATATTGCATTTTTTTTTGAACAGCGATATTTTTTTTTTAATAACGATATACTTTTTGAATAGCGAGCCTTCAGGGGGCGCCAAAATTAATGCTTGCTTTATAAGAAATAGAACGAATTTATTAGTTATGGGCCATGTAATAACCAAATACTGACTATGAATTGGTCCAAAGGTCCAACAAACAATGAACATTGGGGGCCATCCAGAAACCACGTGGTCATATTTTTGAAGATTTTCAACCCCCCCTCCCCCCATGTGGTCTATCGTGGTCATTTGGCAGACCCCCTCCCCCCCCCCTTTGACCACGTGGTTTTTAAAAACCTATGTAACTAAAACATATGGTTAATCCGATCAATTTTGAAGATGGACAAATTCAACTGATTCAAAATCAAACTAAAACCCAGCATGGAAATTATAAATTTTCATTATTTCGAAGATTCTATTTTTTCTCTAATAAATAATCTAGAGCTGGCTCATCTCTCAAAATTTCTAATTCTTCATTGAAATTTTATTTTGATATTGACTCGTGGAATCCAATGATGCCATACTAAACATATTTTCTCGTTCACTCTGATGTCTTTCGAATAATTTCCCAAGGAACTTCTATTCCATATCTCGAATATGCTTCAGTCAATGGTGGACTCATAGAAGAATGAATGTATTATACTGCCGCTAACCACAAGTCGAGCACATCTGTATATGGGCCTCCATATACATATCCCGAGCAACCAGAAGTTCGGATAAGAAGGGCTATTTTGGCTTAATCAGCTCTCATTTTAAGTAATTTTTTGTATGTAACGGAACTTTAAGTGAACTTTAAAGTTCCGTTAAGGATGCTTGGAACTTGATGTGAACCATAGTGAACCAATTAGTTCGGTTATGAGTAAATTTAAGTAAAATCTGAACTTCTGGTTGCTTGGGATGTGCTCGACTTGCGGTTAGCGGCAGTATAGATCAATTATCATTTTGGAGTTCGGATCATTCGATTTATCCAATTAACCAAATTTTGAATGATGTATGATATAATATCCCATTAGGTCCATTGGGTTGATATGGCAATTGTTATTTGTACAAGCTACTACAGACTTTTTAGTTAAAAAAATTATATTGAGCTTTTTAATGGAATGTCTATACTTGTCATAAGACGAGTTTGTACCTTCCCATTTAATTCCACCACTTGATTGTACCTTGACAGATACGTATTTCGACCCCAACAGTAAGGTCGTCTTCAGTGTTTCGTACTTGACTCGACTTAGGTTATACAAAACTTTTAGGTTTTAAAAAACGTCCTGGAAGTCGTAATGTTTGAACTACTTAATCATTCAAGTCCGTGAACCCAGTGCTTCTAAGGCCCTACAAAAAAGGCATAGTCATTGTGCAGCTTAATGTTGACTCAAGATAATTTTGGGTACCTTGTCTCTTAGATCTCATGTTAATGGAAATTAGGATCATATGCTTATTTCATCGGATTGGGTACATACCGATGATGAAGACATTACAAATGTCATGATTGATCACCCGAGAAGTCGTGGGCTGAACTTGAGAGCAATCACTGGCTTAACGTTCAGGATGACCCATCTTATCTGAGTGTTCAGAATGATTCAAACATTTCAACTTCATTTGCATGCTCTTAGAATCGAAATCTTCCCAAAGTTTCGGATAACTGAGTTTTCAGGGTCAGTCAAATTTGAGCTCCCATTTTTTTCTGTAAAACCAATATCTAGATGAACAATTTTACTGAAGAAAATGGTGGTCTAGCTCTCTTTGTGATTTAATAGCCAATCTAAAACGCTGGGCATATATGACCCATCCGTCCTGAAAGGGTTGAGATTTGTTTTGGAATTCAATTTCAATCGTTATTATAACACTATTTATTACCCTAGATTGTTTTAGGAATTGGAGTGTTTTTATCTGGAACACTGCCACTTTTTTTCATATCGCCGGACTCTTCTTAGTTCTAAGACCCTTTTATGAATTTAAAAAGTATTTTATTTAGAATTTCATGTTGATTTTTTAAATGCAAACTTCTCTATGTCATAACCTTTTTCATACGCACTACTAGAATTTTGTGCATTATTGATCGAAAAATTTAAAAATGAACCTAAATGTTCTAATTAGGTGCATTAATCAATTTTTCGATCAATTAGCCTAATTATTCAATATCATAAGAACTAGGCTTCTTAATCCTAAATAATTGCCTACATGTATTGCTTGGATGAATTTTAAATTCCAAGATCTTCCTAATTTTCAAGAATAATTATTCTGGAGTTGCAAGGGAAACCCTTCAGAATAGTTAGAAGAAATTCTTCGGAGTCTCCACGGAAAAATCTTCAGTATTTCAACGATTTTTTTTCGAAATTCTGTGGAAAAGTTCCTAAAAAAGGTTCGGTAGAAATTTTGAAGAACTAGAAGAATCCGTAGAAGGCTCCTAAATGCATGAAAATTCAATAAACATCAAATTCGAAGAACTTCCGGCATAAATTAGAAAAAATCCAGCTTACTTTTTTACAGAATCTCTAAAGATTTTTTCAAAATCCTGGGCAAATTTAATGAATCTTCAAAGGAAATTCTTCTAAATTTCCAATGGAAATTTTTTTCGTTTTTCAAAAAAAATCTTAGAAATTTTCAGCAGTTTTTTTTTAATTTCCAAAAGAAATTATTTGGAATATACCAAAATATTTCCGATGGAAATTCCTAAGATTTTCCAGTAGAAAATCGAAAAAAAAGTTCATCTAAAACACCAATAATGAATTTCCCGAGGATATTCCGATGTTTTTACAAGTGGAAATAACGAAAAAATTGCACTTTTGTAGTACTTGTGAAGGTTGTACTTTAGAAGCAATTCCAATAGGAATTCCTTAGAAAATTAAATCAAAATTTTAAAGATTTTCTGATGTGAAAATTCCTTAAAATTTTTAAATCATTTCTTGTGCTTCTTTGCATGGTAAAGATTTAAAGCAATGTTTAGCTGAACCTACAAAGAAATCAAAATGACTTTCCGAAGAAGAATGAATTTCCCATGAAATTTTGGAAGAATTTATGGTGCAAATTAAAAAAACACGAACCTTGAGAATTCTAAAGATTTATTCTTTGAAAATCCAAAGTATTTTTTGAAGATAATCCATTAGGGTGGTTCAAAAAATCGATTTTGCTCCACAGTGCTCATCCGATTCTTTATCATGTTCTGAGTGTCCTCTGAAAATTTGAGCTCATTTGGATTAAAACTGATTTAGCACAAGCGATTTCAAGTTTGCATGCAAATTAGTATGGGGAAATTTATTTTTTCAGTATACTGTAAATGACGCTTTCCCATTAAGCGCAGGTTAAAAGAAAACCTACATAGCTAAAAAGAATACTTAACAGCTTTCACTCAGTGAAAACCGCATCTTGATTAATCGTTCCAATAATTAGTAATCGAATTTAATCTGTACCGTGGTTTTCTGGAGCTAATTGCATAACTCATCAACAGGCAACATTGCTGCCAACAGGCAACATTGCTGCTCGTGGCGCGAAAGATAGCACACACAAATTCAGGCTACTATGTTGCACTGCACATTTCAGTGATGCCCTCAAAGAAGTTTAACGATCATGACTAAAGATTCGCAACCTGTATTAAAATCGATTACTAATTATTGGGGCGATTAATCACCATGCGGTTTTCGTTGGGTGAAAGCTGTTGAGTATTCTTTTTAGCTATGTAGGTTTTCTTTTAACCTGCGCTCAATACGGAAGCGTCATTTACAGTATACTGAAAAAATAAATTTCCCCATACTAATTTGCATGCAAACTTGAAATCGCTTGTGCTAAATCAGTTTAAATCCAAATGAGCTCAAATTTTCAGAGGACACTCAGAACATGATGAAGAATCGGATGAGCACTGTGGAGCAAAATCGATTTTTTGAACCACCCTAATAATCCATAGACTCTTCCGTGGAAATTCTAAATAATGCCTCGAATAAAAAAAATATTTGGAAAATTTAGAAAATGTGATAGAACTCACAAAGAGCGTAAAAAATTTCATTTCAAAATTCCAAATTTGAAAACAAAAATCCAAAAACAAAAAATCAACGGTAATATCAAAGTGTTTCATGTGGCATTGGCTATTTAATTTCTCATGAAAATTCAGAAGATTTTTTCTTGAAAAATTTAGAAGTCTTCTTCTTTTTCTATGGCTCCATATTCCAACTGGAAGTTGGTCTGCTTTTCAACTTAGTTTATTCTATTAGCATTTCCTCAGTTATAAATTGAAAGTTTTAAATGCCAGCAATTGTACGATTATATATCTTGTGTAGCAAGTACGAAGGATACATTATACCTAGGGTGTCAACAATGTTTGACACCCGAAAACATCCTAGACAGGAACGAGAATCGAACTCGTCATCTTCGGATTGGCAATCCTATGCCTTTGCTCGTAAGGCTAACTGGAGACTAAACATTTTTAAGTGCACTCCCTAAAATGCTCGAAAAACTTATTTTGGAAATGAAATAGAATTTCTGGTGAAGATTCGGAAGAACTTGTCGAAGAAATTCATTAGAATGTAAAAAAAATATGAAAATATGAACATTTTTTTCCACCAAAAATTATATGTATTTCCCACGAGACTGTTTTGAATTTTCAGACAGAATTCACATGGAATTTTTTCGGCATTTACACTGGCGATATTTTGTTTTTTTTTCATGACCAATTTGTAGCAAAATTTTCCAGAGAGAATTGTTCAAAAACATTCTGAATGCTAGCACTTTATCAGGATTGTATGAAGTAAGGTCAAAGTTTTTACAGGAAATTTTTTTACTGGATTTTTCCTGAATATCCACAAGACATTCTTTTGAAGATTTTTCTTGAATTATTGTAAAAACATGAACAGTTTTCAAAATTGTAGCTGTAGTCCGTTGATGCAAAAGTGTCGGCGGCGTGATGCCAAAAACCATCTGCGGCGGAATTTTTAGAAAATATTTTTTCATTTTTCTTTCCCAATTTTTTTTGGTGAAAATTGAGACTGAAACGCAACCTGCTTTTTCGTTTATTTTTTTTATGGAAATAGGATCTAAAGCTAAGTTGGCCAAATAACTCAGATATGCATCGGCGTTGCGACCGACGCTGCGTTACCGGGTTTTCTAAATTCTTTTTAACACTGAGTTGAAAAGACGCTACGTGGGCATCGGCCCTAAGATGCGCTTTGCGTTTAATGATTAAATCATTAAATTTTGATGATTTGTATTTTTTACACCGCTATTGTTATTTACCAAAAATTTTCGTGTTAAAAAAACCACGTGGTTCGAGAGCAACACCCCCCTCCCCCCATGTGGCTTATCGTGGTCATTTTCCAAACCCCCCCTCCCCCCCTATATGACCACGTGGTTTCTGGACGGCCCCTTGCTTCATTTTCACATCAACATTTTATATGGAGTGGTTTTCGTTTTGACTGTTATTCCGAATTTTCAGAGATCTTCAGGATAGGCCGTTATTTGACAATCATAAAATTTTATAACCACATTATAATTAGTAAATTTTTGGTCACTATTGCGACCACCCAGGGACATCCGGAGTCGTTATGTTTAACACTCAGTGAAGATTGATTAGTGACGAAATAATTAAGAATTTCCATATGGTTTCCTTCGAGGTTGTAGGATAGAGATGAGCTCAATTGAAATTAAATCTAATTTGTGATCAGCGATAGTTATAAACTACTCAAATCTGTTCAGATATTCCTAGCAGTGCAATCTGAGTACAGACTCTATTAAAAAGTTATCGAAAACTGAGATGTGTGACCTTCGATAGTCATCACGATGTTCGTGTGGGAGAGGACGAGAGAGATGGAATCTGAGCAGAGAGCCTTTGAGCAGCACGTTCGAGAGGTGTCAGTTTTAAGATGGATGATGTTGATAGAAATGGAAGTGATTGTGATCAGTGGTTAAAAAATTAGAGAAAGAAGAAGAAAAACAATAAGAAGAAAATAAATAAAATGTAAAAAGAAAAGTGCAATTATTATGTGTTTTATTGGGAAGAGGCTCCGACAATGGCGCAGTCGGTAGGTAAGTAGGTAAGTTCTACTCATGACTGCATGAACAAGATCAGCTGTTGCCATGTGAATAGTGTTAGAAAGTGTAAACTGATATGAACTGAGAATATTGTTAGATTTTTTTTCTGGTTTTGATGCAAGATTGAATTTCGAGAGCCTGGTAAGTTCTACTCATGACTGCATGAACAAGATCAGCTGTTGCCATGTGAATAGTGTTAGAAAGTGTAAACTGATATGAACTGAGAATATTGTTGGAATTTTTCTGGTTTTGATGCAAGATTGAATTTCGAGAGCCTGGTAAGTTCTACTCATGACTGCATGAACAAGATCAGCTGTTGCCATGTGAATAGTGTTAGAAAGTGTAAACTGATATGAACTGAGAATATTGTTGGAATTTTTCTGGTTTTGATGCAAGATTGAATTACGAGAGCCTGGTAAGTTCTACTCATGACTGCATGAACAAGATCAGCTGTTACCATGTGACTAGTGTTAGAAAGTGTAAACTGATATGAACTGAAATAATTGTTGGAATTTTTCTGGTTTTGATGCAAGATTGAATTTCGAGAGCCTGGTAAGTTCTACTCATGACTGCATGAACAAGATCAGCTGTTGCCATGTGACTAGTGTTAGAAAGTGTAAACTGATATGAACTGAGAATATTGTTGGATTTTTTTCTGGTTTTGATGCAAGATTGAATTTCGAGAGCCTGGTAAGTTCTGCTCATGGCTGCATGAACAAGATCAGCTGTTGCCATGTGAATAGTGTTAGAAAGTGTAAACTGATATGAACTGAGAATATTGTTGGAATTTTTCTGGTTTTGATGCAAGATTGAATTACGAGAGCCTGGTAAGTTCTACTCATGACTGCATGAACAAGATCAGCTGTTGCCGTGTGAATAGTGTTAGGAATGGAGTAAATGTGAACAATTGTTGTATTTGAACACGTTTGAAAAGAGTGGAATATTTAAAGAAATCCAATCTCCGAGTGGGTTGGTGCGTCTCTGAGTGGACGTTTGATCTAGGTGGATCCCATGGAAGAAAATCCAATCTCCGAGTGGGTTGGTGCGTCTCTGAAAAGACGTTTGATCCGGGTGGATCACATGAAAGAAACTGCAATCTCCGAATAGGTTGCTGCGTCTCTGAGAGGACGTTTGATTCATTAATTTCCCATAGAAAGACGTATAGTCTCAGAATTATAAGTTCTGTTTATGACTGCATGAACAAGATCAGCTGTTGCCATGTGAATAGTGTTAGAAAGTGTAAACTGATATGAACTGAGAATATTGTTAGATTTTTTTCTGGTTTTGATGCAAGATTGAATTTCGAGAGCCTGGTAAGTTCTACTCATGACTGCATGAACAAGATCAGCTGTTGCCATGTGAATAGTGTTAGAAAGTGTAAACTGATATGAACTGAGAAAATTGTTGGAATTTTTCTGGTTTTGATGCAAGATTGAATTTCGAGAGCCTGGTAAGTTCTACTCATGACTGCATGAACAAGATCAGCTGTTGCCATGTGAATAGTGTTAGAAAGTGTAAACTGATATGAACTGAGAATATTGTTAGATTTTTTTCTGGTTTTGATGCAAGATTGAATTTCGAGAGCCTGGTAAGTTCTACTCATGACTGCATGAACAAGATCAGCTGTTGCCATGTGAATAGTGTTAGAAAGTGTAAACTGATATGAACTGAGAATATTGTTAGATTTTTTCTGGTTTTGATGCAAGATTGAATTTCGAGAGCCTGGTAAGTTCTACTCATGACTGCATGAACAAGATCAGCTGTTGCCATGTGAATAGTGTTAGAAAGTGTAAACTGATATGAACTGAGAAAATTGTTGGAATTTTTCTGGTTTTGATGCAAGATTGAATTTCGAGAGCCTGGTAAGTTCTACTCATGACTGCATGAACAAGATCAGCTGTTGCCATGTGACTAGTGTTAGAAAGTGTAAACTGATATGAACTGAGAAAATTGTTGGAATTTTTCTGGTTTTGATGCAAGATTGAATTTCGAGAGCCTGGTAAGTTCTACTCATGACTGCATGAAAAAGATCAGCTGTTGCAGTGTGAATAGTGTTAGGAATGGAGTAAATGTGAACAATTGTTGTATTTGAACACGTTTGAAAAGAGTGGAATATTTGAAGAAATCCAATCTCCGAGTGGGTTGGTGCGTCTCTGAGTGGACGTTTGATCTAGGTGGATCCCATGGAAGAAAATCCAATCTCCGAGTGGGTTGGTGCGTCTCTGAAAAGACGTTTGATCCGGGTGGATCACATGAAAGAAACTGCAATCTCCGAATAGGTTGCTGCGTCTCTGAGAGGACGTTTGATTCATTAATTTCCCATAGAAAGACGTATAGTCTCAGAATTATAAGTTCTGTTTATGACTGCATGTATAATATCAGCTGTTGCCATGTGTATAGTGTTAGAAAATGTAAACTGAGATGAACTGAGAATATTGTTGGAATTTTTCTGGTTTTGATGCAAGATTGAATTTCGAGAGCCTGGTAAGTTCTACTCATGACTGCATGAACAAGATCAGCTGTTGCCATGTGAATAGTGTTAGAAAGTGTAAACTGATATGAACTGAGAATATTGTTAGATTTTTTTCTGGTTTTGATGCAAGATTGAATTTCGAGAGCCTGGTAAGTTCTACTCATGACTGCGTGAACAAGATCAGCTGTTGCCATGTGACTAGTGTTAGAAAGTGTAAACTGATATGAACTGAGAAAATTGTTGGAATTTTTCTGGTTTTGATGCAAGATTGAATTTCGAGAGCCTGGTAAGTTCTACTCATGACTGCATGAACAAGATCAGCTGTTGCCATGTGAATAGTGTTAGAAAGTGTAAACTGATATGAACTGAGAATATTGTTGGAGTTTTTCTGGTTTTGATGCAAGATTGAATTTCGAGAGCCTGGTAAGTTCTACTCATGACTGCATGAACAAGATCAGCTGTTGCCATGTGAATAGTGCTAGAAAGTGTAAACTGATATGAACTGAGAAAATTGTTGGAATTTTTCTGGTTTTGATGCAAGATTGAATTTCGAGAGTCTGGTAAGTTCTACTCATGACTGCATGAACAAGATCAGCTGTTGCCATGTGAATAGTGTTAGAAAGTGTAAACTGATATGAACTGAGAAAATTGTTGGAATTTTTCTGGTTTTGATGCAAGATTGAATTTCGAGAGCCTGGTAAGTTCTACTCATGACTGCATGAATAATGTGAATAATGTTAGAAAGTGTAAACTGATATGAACTGAGAATATTGTTGGAATTTTTCTGGCTTTGATGCAGGATTGAATTTCGAGAGCCTGGTAAGTTCTACTCATGGCTGCATGAACAAGATCAGCTGTTGCAATGTTAATAGTGTTTGGAATTGAGTAAATGTGAACAATTGTTGTATTTGAACACGCTTGATAAGAGGTGGTGCGTCTCTGATTGGACGTTTGATCTAGGTGGATCCCATGGAAGATAGTTCAATCTCTGAGTGGGTTGATGGGTCACTGAAAAGACGTTTGATCCGGGTGGATCACATGAAAGAAAGTCCAATCTCCGTATAGGTTGCTGCGTCTCTGAGAGGACGTTTGATTCATTAATTTTCCATTGAAATACGTATAATCTCCGAATTGTAAGCTCTTTTTATGACTGCATGAATAATATCAGCTGTTGCCATGTGTATAGTGTTAGAAAATGTAAACTGAGATGAACTGAGAATATTGTTGGATTTTCTTCTGGTTTTGATGCAATATTGATTTTCGAGAGCCTGGTAAGTTTAATGCATGCATTTTGTTGAATATTTTCTGTAAGCTATTTCAATTAAGGCATGGACGAAATCAGAAATAGCTTTTGATATGAAATAGAACATGTATACTGCAATGTTAGTTATTTATTGTAGATGATATTAAAATCAATATATGGATTTTTGTGTGTCTCTGAAAGAACGTTGAATTCGGGGTATGGAAATATGCAAAATAAGAATCGCATAATTACTAACAAATTGTTAACAATTTTATTCTGATACATGGTGTTTAGAATATTTTACTAAGCAAAAAGTTTTAACATTAAAGATCTAATTTTTGAAATTAGTGAAAGTGAATTATTTTATATTTATTGTTTCATATTTTAATTTTGTCAATTCTTTTTTTAGGCTTTTTTTTATCCTTTCATTCTGGTGCACCATTTGGTGCGCATGGAAATTTTTAAATTAATTATTTTTGGTAAGTATTTTCTGTAATTGACACTTCATTAAACTATTCGTATTTGCAGGTACATTGCTATGATGGTCAAATGGTTATGAAAAAAGGAAGCAGGTTTCACGAAATATATTTAATAATATTAAGCAATGGCATTGTATTTTATGTTTTGTACTGTTAATTTAATATTCTCATGATGCAGCTATATGTGTATTGAATTTATGTTAAATAAAAAAAAAAAGATTTTAACAAGACAAATGAAAAGAAAATATTACGTAGTATATTTGATTAAAGAGTAGGGGTGAAGAAGGATGTAGGATAGAGATGAGCTCAATTGAAATTAAATCTAATTTGTGATCAGCGATAGTTATAAACTACTCAAATCTGTTCAGATATTCCTAGCAGTGCAATCTGAGTACAGACTCTATTAAAAAGTTATCGAAAACTGAGATGTGTGACCTTCGATAGTCATCACGATGTTCGTGTGGGAGAGGACGAGAGAGATGGAATCTGAGCAGAGAGCCTTTGAGCAGCACGTTCGAGAGGTGTCAGTTTTAAGATGGATGTTGATAGAAATGGAAGTGATTGTGATCAGTGGTTAAAAAATTAGAGAAAGAAGAAGAAAAACAATAAGAAGAAAATAAATAAAATGTAAAAAGAAAAGTGCAATTATTATGTGTTTTATTGGGAAGAGGCTCCGACAGAGGTCTACATCCATTTCCAACCGATTGACCAAATTCCGAACAGCCCTTTTGCTCCTATGACTGATACCAGGAATGAGGGTTAGGGGTTTGTGTAAAATGAGATAAATTTGCGCGTTTTATTAGGCAAAACTCCATGTAGCCCGAAAAATATAGAGTATCATCGACATCTGCATCGAGGGATTTCTGGGCAGCCCAAAAAATGTCCAATTAAACAGATTAAATTGACCTTAAAAAATGCTCCTTAAAAAAGTGATCACTTTCCTTAAATTATCTAACAAATTACCTTGAAATATATAAAATGCTCCGTAAACATTCGAAAAGCGTACCGTAAAAACGAAAAAAATGTACCGTAAACAATAAAAAATGCTCCTTAAAAAAGCAAAGATTTGCTATGTAATTAATGATATTTGCGCAGTATATTGACAAAAGAATTATTATAAATAGTTCAAAAAGTTCCTTGAAATTGGCTATCATAAATTAGAATCTTATGCACAATTGTATAGCCCCTAGAGTTTATTGCTGATTGTTTTGCTTGGTAACCCTATTCAACCAAAAACTAAGAAAAATGCTCCTTGGGATGAATAAAATGCTCCGTAAACAAATAAAAAATGCTCCTTAAACTAAGAAAAATGCTCCCTAAAATAAAGAAATGCTCCTTAAACCAACGAAAAATGTTCCTTAATTTGAGGAAATGCTCCTTAGCTTGAGCTTGAGCTTGAGCTTGATTGACTGCTCGTAGTTGCTACTCCATTATGACCAGATCAGCTGTTCTTGCACAGGGAACCAACAGATGTTTGCTTGGGACTAGCACACATCTTCAATGTACAAGTACTGGTGATCTCATTTGTTAGGTCATACTGGCGCCTGCCACGTCAGAATGCAAGTCAATGTAGGGAAGGGGGAGGAAATGATGATGCAATCACACGCCCACTGCAAGCCGAATATACCTCTGCACTTGCCACGAGTTCATGCGGAATTTGTTGGAATTTATGGGTTAGGTTGGAGAGGCAGAGGTCCGTCTTGGTTAACGAGCTGCCAAAGTGATAGATAGGAGAAGGTAACTGATGGAATTTCTAATTGGATGTAGGAAACGAGCTATATAAGTTCGTTTCCAATTCTAGCAGATTACTGTTAGAATACTCAAGTTGAAGGTATAGGAATAGTAATGGAAACGGTATGGAAGTCCATTTCCAGTTCTAGCGATTGTTAGAACATGAGAAATAAAGAGAAAGATACAAAGTAGGAGAATGGAACGGACCTGGGATTTAACCCACGACCTCCTGCGTATGAGGCAGAAGCAGTAGCCATATGACTACCAAGCCCGCATTAATTTGAGGAAATGCTCCTTAAACGAAAAACAGTGCTCCGTAAAAGAAATGTAATGCTCCATAAACTTATAAAACGTAATCTTAGCCAACAGGCTATTCAAAGCATTGTTTACGAAATTGAGCACATGGCTCACAGACAAACAGACGTCCCAGACAATTGCACATCGAATATTTTTTTTTTGGAAATACGAATTTCATTAAAATCACATTGCATTTAATATGCTAATCGGTTTATTCATTAACTTTCCCGCATAACCACACACGACTTGAAGAACTCGGAATTGTCTTCTTCTTCTTTAATGGCTCTACATTCCTACTGGATCTGAGCCAGTTTTTTAGCTTAGTATTCTATGATTAGCATTTCCTCAGTTATTAATTCAATGTATTTCGTGTGGCTATTGTATTTGGATACACTATGCACAGGAAGTGGATAATCGAGCTCGCCATTTCCGGATTGGCAATCCTCCGCCTCGAAATTGTAAAGCACACAAAAAAACTGCTAGTGAGACTACTTTCAAAACTAAGAGCTAAATAGTCGCCTTACAAAAATAAACCTGAAGGAACGTGGCAGTGGATGCTTAAACAGCACGTGCAGTTTGTATTGTGAATGCATTTTACTCATTTAAAGCAATGTCCATTTAGAATCTGGAATCACTTATTGTATTGCAGCGGCACGGAAAGTGACCGGTTTGTCTACCTAGGCGCCCACTTGCTGTGGTATAAATTTCACGAAGTTCAGTGCAGCGTGTCAAAAATTATTCCAGATGGAAGCCGACAAGAGAGAAAAAAGTCTGCACACCCACGTTGATAATCCTGCTCATCGACGATGGAACCTACGTAAAAATGGATTTCGGACAGCTTCCTAGCCAAAAATTCTACATGGTGACGGCACGAGGAGTAGTTCCTGCGAAGTTTAAGTTTCATTTTTGGACAAACTTGCAAAAAAAAAACAGATTATTTTGGCAAGGGATATGCAGCTGTGAAGCAAAGACCTAAGTATTTGTGACGAATAAGACGATGGACTCGAAGCTGTACAAGGAGGAATGTCTCAAAAACCGCGTTCGACCTTCCATAAAGCCCATAAAGGTCCCGTGAAGTTTTGGCCAGATTTGGGGAGTTGCCGCTACAGCCGGGAAGTCATCCAGTGGTACCGCGATAATAACGAAGATTTCATCGATAAAAACATAAATCCACGCAACTGCCCACAGTTCCGGCCCATCGAGACATTTTGGGCAGTAATGAAGCGGAAGCTTAAGAAAAGTGAAAAAGTGGAAAAACAGCTCGGGACGCGATTCAGATGACCAAAATGTGGAACAAATGTGCCAAAGAAGTTGACTCCGGAGGTGTGCAACTTTTAATGAGAGAAATAAAGAAGAAGGTGCGAATTTTAACTAGAAACAAGAAGAAATTATTTGTATCAATATTTTTTTCTTAAAGTACAGTGAATTACCCTTGTTTTGATGTATAAACCTTCTTTGTACGTCAATCCGTTACCGAGATACAGATGATTTTATTATTCCGGATTCTAAATGGACATAGCTTTACATCTTCTGAATTTCATTTTTTTACGGAACCCTTTTTTCGTTTAAGTTTCGTTAAGGAGCATTTTTTATTTGTTTATGGAGCATTTTATTCATCTTAAGGAGCATTTTTCTTAGTTTTCAGTTGAATAGGGTTATCAAGCAAAACAATCAGCAATAAACTCTAGGGGCTATACAATTGTGCATAAGATTCTAATCGATGATAGCCAATTTTAAAGTACCTTACTATGTGCATAAGTGCTTCCAAATCATTAACAGACCCAATCCAGAATTGGATTTTCCTTGATCCGAATATATCCGATGGTGATTTCATCCACCAACCAACAAATCCACTTGACCCAACAAGGTCTAAAAGCCATAGATTTGGTTTTAATTGATTCAACTAAGTCTGTTAGTTCCTTCAAACCACTGATTAAGCCACACCAGATGTTGATTTTTGTTTATCCGACTAGGTCTGATTGCGATTCCGAAAATCGATCCTATTTCAGATCTGAATTTCATTGACCCACCTTGGTTCAGTGGGGTCTCCAAACCATCCAAAGACTTACTTCAGAGTTGAATTTCATTGGTTCGAATATGTGTTATGGGGATTCCAGCTTTCAACCAACCCACTTCAAAGTAGTTTTTTTCATAATTATGATAGGTCCTATGTGGAATTGGGAGAGTGGGATTTTATCAATACAATCTGGTTGAATAGTGGTTCCAAATCATCGTCAGATCCCCTCTAGATGTAGATTTTTCGTAATCCGAATTGGCCCGATAGCGATGCCGTGTATAGCCCGATCCACTTCAGTTAAATTATTTGGTCCAATAAGATCTAGCAGTACGTGGGTTTTGGAGAAATTATATTTTTTTTTTTCTATATTCGTAGATTTTTTTCCGTTATATTTTTTAATTTTTTAAAAATAAAACAAGCAGTCCTGCCGCTTTAATAAATTTCGATTATAAATTACAGATGCTTACACAAACTATAAGTAAACAATATAATCCTTCATCCTCCGTGATCTACTTTAGAGATTACTAACGCGGCTCTGCAAAGTTCATTACATTATTTGTCTCAAAACCTATAACAGAAATTCAACAAAGTTTAAGAGACATCACCTACAAGACAATTCCTAGACAACTATCGAACAGCTCGGTGAGGTGCTTGAGCAAACAAAGGCTACTGACAAGCGTGGCGGTTTCAATACTACGGTACGGAGGTCCAGTCTACATATCGGCGTTGAGCGCAAACTGCAACCCCTGAGAGCTGGAGAGTACTCGTAGACTGATGTCATCAGCCGTATCTCGTGGAGTACATCCATGTCCATCAAGTTGGTGGTCAAGCAAGACGAGAAATCCTACGCCCTCAGGGGCAACGGTAATGGTCGAAGAAATGTCAACGCAGCAAAGGTGGTCAAATGGCAGAGGGTGTGGAACAACTCGATTAAGGGTTGGTAGACCCATTGCCTGGGCCTAAGTATGTCGGCATTTACTAGTATACCATGTGGAGAGTTAAAGTTTGGTTTGATCCAGGCCACGAGCCCACAGGTGCCTCACGTAGTACCTGCGTAGGTTCGGGCTAGCGGCTTAACCAACCCTCCTCCCCCCTTATGCTGTCGCAACGAGGTTAAAGCACGAAGCACGAATTGAGAAAAGCGAACCATGAGCGATGGAGTGCTTTGCCGCGGAAGATAGATGTCGATAATGAAAAGAAGCACAAACGCTAGCTCCCAACGACGCAATTGACCTTTCTCATAAGAAAAACGCTAAATCGATTATTTATTTTAGTTAAGGTCATCTTCGCCAAAGAACCCATATTTTTTGACGGCTTCAAGTATTTTTAAGATTTAAAACAAAAATCGAAAAAATGCTGTTTTTCAAGATTGGCACAACATTTGCCCGCGAAGATGCATAGCATGGTGTCGCGGCCGGTTGCGAAAGAGCTCCTACTGTCAAGGACCTTCTGGTCGGTGTAGGCTGCCAGGGACTGTCCGAGTCGTTCGCGATCGAGATTGAGGCGGGAGCTGAACGGCTCAATGACTTAGTTAGGAAAATCGGTAGTCGGAGCAGGCTAGATCCACCGCCGGGGACTAGTTGAGTAGATCGTGACGTGCGAACGCTCCAACTTCAGGTCGCTGGGGTGCCAGTGAAGCGGAAGCTATCTCCACTCGGAATGTAGCTGGAGCTCAATCAGACCTAATCAGTGGAACCCTAAGGAAGCGGGAGGCCAAAGGGCTCAAGAAGTGGGCCACGAAGGGAAGCCAAAGTGCTAAAACGGAATGCGCTAGCCAGTGCGGAGTAGGCTCAAAGTTCGTTCCTATCTTCCGAAGTAGTACCTAAAGGTAATCATGGGAGGACTTAGGATGAAACTCAAGGTGTTTCTTTAGTACGTATTTTCAGTTAGGACGAGATATATACTTCATTGCCCAAAAGTATGGGAGGGGTGGCAATTTTCTAAATACGGTCCCTCTTGAGGTGAGGCTATAACGTGGAACGTTATAGACGGAAGCGGAGACAGCAGACTCGCCTTTTTCAGGAGAAGAAACGCCGCCTGGAAGAAGCGAAGTGCGAGGAGATGGAACAGCTGTGCCGTTCTCAAGATACACGCAAGTTCTATCAGAAGCTCAACGCATCCCGCAAAGGCTTCGTGTCGCGAGCCGAAATGTGCCGGGATAAGGATGGGAGCATCTTGACGGACGAACGTGTGGTGATCGAAAGGTGGAAGCAGCACTACGAGGAATATCTGAATGGCGCTGAGAGTACAGGCAGTGAAAGTCAAGGCAGCGGAGGAGATGACTTCGTCAGTTCAGCGGACGATGGAAGCCAACCAGCCCCACCTTGAGGGAAGTTAAGGATGCCATTCAACAGCTAAAGACCAATAAAGCAGCTGGTAAGCATGGTATCGGAACTGAGCTCATCAAGATGGCCCCTGAAAAGCTGGCCACTTGCCTGCACAAACTGATAGTCAGAATCTGGGAAACCGAACAGCTACCGGAGGAGTGGAAGGAAGAGGTTATATGCCCCATCTACAAGAAAGGCGACAAACTGGAGTGTGAGAACTTTCGAGCGATCACCATCCTTGCCGCCTACAAAGTGATATCCTAGATCAAAAGCAACGGTGGATGGTGTGCAAAACTGTGTGAAGATTTCGAGCGAACACTCCAGTTCGTTCGAATCGCGCCGGGGACTAAGACAAGGTGATGGACTTTCGTGCCTGTTGTTCAACATTGCGCTAGAAGGTGTCATGCGGAGAGCCGGGTGTAACAGCCGGGGTACGATTTTCAACAGATCCAGTCAATTTATTTGCTTCGCGGATGACATGGACATTGTCGGCCGAACATTTGCAAAGGTGGCAGAACTGTACACCCGCCTGAAACGTGAAGCAACAAAAGTTGGACTGGTGGTGAATGCGTCCAAGACAAAGTACATGCTTGTGGGTGGAACCGAGCGCGACAGGGTCCGCCTGGGAAGCAGTGTTACGATAGACGGGGATACCTTCGAGGTGGTCGAGGAATTCGTCTACCTCGGATCCTTGCTAACGGCTGACAACAACGTTAATCGTGAAATACGAAGGCGCATCATCTGTGGAAGTCGGGCCTATTACGGGCTCCAGAAGAAACTGCGGTCGAAAAAGATTCGCCACCGCACCAAATGTGTCATGTACAAGACGCTTATAAGACCGGTTGTCCTCTACGGACATGAAACATGGACAATGCTCGAAGAAGACTTGCAAGCACTCGGAGTATTCGAGAGACGGGTGCTTAGGACTATCTTTGGCGGTGTGCAAGAAGACGCTGTGTGGCGGCGAAGAATGAACCATGAGCTCGCCCAACTCTACGGCGAACCCAGTATCCAAAAGGTAGCTAAAGCCGGACGGGTACGATGGGCAGGACATGTTGCAAGAATGACGGACAGCAACCCTGCAAAGATGGTGTTCGCTTCCAATCCGGCAGGTACGAGACGGCGTGGAGCGCAGCGAGTGAGATGGGCAGACCAGGTGCAAAACGACTTGGCGAGCGTGGGGCGTATCCGAGGATGGAGAGATGCGGTCTCGAACCGTGTATTGTGGCGTCAAATTGTTGGTTCAGTGTTATCTGTTTAGATGTAAACTAAATAAATGAAATGAATGGGCATACAAAATCGCAATTTTCATTATGATTTGTGGAGGTACATTAGAAATAAACCCTATTCATTGGTTTAACTCAAAAGTGACGAAAAGTCAAATGGAACTGTTATGCGAGTGAGGGCATGATGGATCGGATGACTGAGCGATGTGTTCTTAAATTTCTTAGAATCGCTCAGAGGATGTTCTTTCGTGTCTGTTAGTTTTTTTTTCTGGTGGGTGTAACACGAAGAACAGAGATTGTCAACTGGAGTGGAACGATGTTCTTAAGGCCTGTTGAATCACTTGACTTGCATCGGCGAGAATGCAATTTAGAGTAAGTGGTGGGATCTATACTTTCGCCTCTAATTCTATCATAAACATGGACGTCCAAGTTTGGGAAATGATATTAGCATTTCCGTAGCATTGTGAAAATCTCATATGTTGTTACTTAGCACATCTCACCTTTCACGCGTTTGTATCAGTAAAATTTTATCAACGTTCAAGAAAACAATAGCCTAGTTGTCATTATCCTCATTCATATTTGTGATATGTATAAAAAATATTTACCATATTTTGATTAATCAGTCCCTGGCTGGTCTCAGCCGCCCCGTTCCCGTCTCAGAGATACACCTGTGGAAAGAAGAAAATAACGCAATTATATCGAAGTCTTGTCTGCGTTGACCAAATCGTGCAACAGTTGATTTAATTGTTCAACAGGGACTCTGTTGTTTGCAATACACTGACACTGCCACCAAACAATGCAACGTAAAGGAAATGTTAGGAAATGGAGCTGGCTTTAGAACAATCTTTGACGTAACCTGACCTGACACGTGTGAACATGTTCACAAAAATAAAAAAGTTAATTCCGGAAGTTGTAAACTAGCCAGAATGCACCGTGATTTTATTCACACTTTCCTGAACACAAATCGCATTTTTGGGAACTTTTTGCGCATTTTTGCTACTTCACAAATTCGGTTTTTTGCTTGTTATGTATGCTAACTTTGAACTCAAGCATGTTCCCCAGCCAGCCCCAAGAACAAGTTAATGGGTTGAGGAAGGGTGTTCATAAGCAAAACAAGGAAGCATGAATGGTGCAAATTTGGTGGTTGGCCATTCAACGGTCGGCACTGCGGCAGGGTTCCATATTGTATGAACTCTGCAAACGTTTCAACCGAAGAGTAAAATGTATACGAGATGAAGTGCTCTGTTTTTAATAACCAAATAACCTATTTTACGTATGCCATATCGCAAGCCAAGCGTAACAATCCAAATTAGCACGGCGTGGGTGGAACCAAAACACGAATGATTAACAAAAATGGGTCGGAAAAGTTTCGCATTTCTCGCTCTCTTCTCCCGTGCAGGGAAGTCGGGTTGCACATAACTATTTGCACTTGATTTGACATATTTCGTGGAATCGGAGCTTTCGTGTATTAAATATAAACGATGTCACGGTGTTCTGAATGAGTGGTACGGTACATTTAGAGCAAGCGTTATTTTGTCACAACAACTATGGCGAACGAAACAGTAAGGAACAATTGCGGCAAGCGTAACGAAATGGGAATAAATTACAAATTGTGCTGCGGCTTCCTTTACTTTGGGGTGGAATAAGTTCGAAAATTGAATCGCGAATATTTACTTGTCGATTATAAAAGGGGTGGTAGGTTATACGATGCCGCTTGTTTACATGCAGGAATTGAATTCATGGAATGAAGTTGATCATGAACATTTTTACCGAGCAATTTGAAATAAAATCATAGAATATGAAGTTAAATATCCAGAATACTAGAAACATGGGGAATCAAAAAAAAGGATGAAAATATTTTCTTATGTATCTTAAAAGTCGTAGAAGATCCAGTGTTGCTCCAGCGTGAAATTAGGTAACAAAATACTTTACTTGCTATTTTTAAAATCGATTTTTTGAAGTATTTATTTTATGCTCTTCGAAACATTTTGGCACTTAGACTTTGATCGTTTAAAGGCAACTCTAAACTACTACGAATGAGTTCAAATTTTTGCTAGGGTCGCATTTTGTGGTAATGAAATTTGCGAACAATGTCGATCTTCGAAATTCGAAAACGTCATTTCCATTGATACCCCTCTTGACTATACAAAAACAATACAGAATTGTCCTGTGAAGTCCAAGGGAAATATCCTCGACTGCTCTAGATCGTATGCATAAATGGTAGAGCATGGCATAGAAATCTAGCAGTTCGGCACTGCTTCATGTTGAACTAATTGCTTCTATAGCCTTTTGGCATGGAATGTTAAAATATTTTATGTCAATGACCATATTAAGTGAGTCTCAGAATTTAGGACTTGACTGATTTTTTTTTCCAATTGCTACACTGACGCATAATTTTGACGATGATGAAGTGAAGTTATACACATTTCTGACTATGCATTCTGTAAAACTGTATGAATATTGCCTTTTATAATAAACTATCACTTTTTGTAGAGGTACCATCTGGTCTGCATAATATTACCAATGTGAGCATAAAGAAAATCCATAATCAATAGCAATATTAACATAAGAAGAAAAGTATAAATATTCCATGTGAAACCCATAAACGATTTCTCAGAACAGCGCATTTTTTTTTTTATGGCTCCGTAAAGTGTTATACACGCCTGAGCCTACCAAATAAACGAAATTGGAAAAAAATAGCGCATTTTTTTGTTAGCATCGTTCCTTTCCAAAAATAATTATAGTTTGACCCGTATTTGTTATTTCACCATTAGGCTACCCAATTTCGAGATAGTTTCGTCAGAAAAATCGACGTTTTCTAAAATTCTTCGAACAACTAACTGGACCTGTTTATTTCATGACCTCAATCTTGTGTCATGAAATAAAAGCTAAAAAGTTTCAAGGAAAATGCAAAATCCTATCATTTATTTGATTTTATATGGATAAATCACGGGTCAATTCGATTTATTTTCATTACAAGGGTGATCGGCGACATCAAGTAGTAGACATTTTTTTTGTTGGGGCGTAGAACCACTGCGTCCATTGAGTTGAACTTTTGTGGTATACCCCTGATTACTCTTAACTATGTATTTGCATCTTGTAGGTTGATCACCATTTGTCAAGTAAACAACCTAAGACGCGTCTTTTCCCAGTCCGGTATAATTGAGTTAATAAAACCCACTACCTTTCCAGGATTTGCAGTCCAAATATCTCCTGGTTGCATAAAGCCACTATTTAGAAATTTAGATCTACCCTTGTACAATGCATCGCAACTGCAAAGCAGATGTTCCGAGGTTTCACGTTCCATGTTACAGAAACGACAGATATCATTCTGAATCTGGCCAAGTGATATCTGCTCGGGCAGTGTCCGGTTATTAGGCCAGTGAAGGTGCAAAGAGCTCTCTTGCTGAGCTCCAAGAGCTTTTCGGTTACTTTAACATTGGGAATTATAAATCTCTTTGATTGAGCACACTTTTCGGCAACCAACCAGTTGGTCATCAACCTTTGTGCTTCCCAGGATTTCAATTCCATTTTTATAGTACAGTATGATATACCGCAGAAAGGTTCTGGGCCAATAAACTGTGTGTTTGAACCTCGTTTTGCAAGCTCGTCTGCCTTTTCATTACCTTCAATGCCACAGTAGAGTGGGGCGTCATGGTCATTTTTTCAAATCAATGGTTTTTCGAAGCCATTCTGGGTCCTGAACAACTGTGCAGAATTTGGGACCGATTGGTTGCTTCCTCGCTTTCCGCATCGCGTTTGAAGTTTGTATGGAATTTAGTATGGGAGAACGTATATTTTTGCATTTCTACTACTAGAGGTTTCAGTTCATCGTAAACCAAGTGGCACATTGCGTTAAAGTATAACCCAAAGGATGCCGAAAAACTTTGCTGAAGAAGACACGTTGCTGGAAAGTCCACGAAAAAAGTTATAACGCTTCGATCATTGAGTGTTCAAACCATTAGCATTTAGCATTTAGCAGTTCGCACAAATTCGTAGGTGGTACAAGCCAAGCCTATTGTATGAGAGTAGTATCACTTTCATCCGTTACCTCAGATATTGATTTGGGACTAATCACTATCTCTTAGATGGAAGCAATGCACTCTCCAATAGTCGAGATCTGTCCTGGCCACGTCCTTGCGAATGCTGAGGAAGGGGAAGGATGGTTTGTTGGACACCTACTTAAGAAAGATGCAGAGAACTCTACGACCTCTCATAGGTGCCACGGGAGATTTTGGGATTTTGTGTAAGGGTATAACAGTAGGAATCGTTTTGGTATAAACGTGAAACACAGAAAGAACTAAGATAGAAATACATAGTAGGAAAGCGACGAGCCTGGGAATTGAACCCACGACCTCCTGCTTATAAGGCAGAAGCGATAGCTACTAGACCACCGAGCTCTGAGTGTTCAAACCATATGCAAAAAATCGTTTATTCTGCCAGCACTGCCGTACTACGTAGACCAATAATTTGACTGAGTGTTATTTCAAAATAATTGATCCTATAGGGGTTTATAGATAATGGGAGCTATCCGGAATTATTTCACAAAGAAAAAAATCCGACAAGAAGGAAGATGGGTTTTGCCCTTCGATAACCATAGGTTGTCCGGTAGTGCTGGCAGAAACATTGATCTCTAGCATATGGTTTGAGCAATCAATTTTCGAAACGTATTAACATTTTTTGTAGACCTTCTAGCTACGTACCTTCTTCGGCAAAGTCTTTCGGCATCTTCCAGACTATATGCTAACGTATTGAGTCACGTGATTGATGATAAATTGAAGCCGCTAAGATCAAAAATGTAAAAAAGTACGTTTTCCCATACTAATTTCCATGAAAATTTTTAAACGCGATGCGGCATGTGAGGTTGCAACCAATCGAGCCCATATTTTGCACAGTTGATTGGGGTCCCAAAACGATTCAGAAAAACCTTGATCTCACTTGATCGGACGAAGTTTGCGTTTTTCCATACAACTGCGCCCCACTCTAATGCCACAGTGTCCTGGAACTCAGTACAGATTTACGGAGTTCTCTTGGTACACTTTTCGCAATGAAAGAATGCAGTCCCAGACAAGTTTTGATGTACATTTAAAGCTACTCAATGCTTTGAGTGCCGCTTGACTATCTGTGAAGATACAAATATTTGCATATCTATATTTCTTCTCTACACAGTAATTAGCACATTTCATTATAGCAAAAATCTCCGCTTGGAACACAGTTGGATAGTTTCCCATTGCCACTGAGATCGATATCCCAGGGCCGAAGATTCCTGCTCCCGTTTTTGTTCCTATTTTTGAGCCATCTGTGTAGAATTTTATGGAACCGTCCCGAATAGTGGGACCTCCGACTTCCCAGTCCATACGTGATGACTCACGTATGTAATAAGGAATGTCATAGTTCTCCACAGGTTTCATCCAGTCTCCACTCATATTCATCACTGGCCCATATTGAAAATTTTGTGAGATACTCAAGTGGCCCACTAAATTGCCTGACTTGAATAACTTCAATCGTTTAAGTTTTTGCATATTCTTTTCCGCTTCTAACTGCACGAATTCATACAATGGTAGCAGATTTAGAATTGCATCTAACGATTTTGAAGGAGTGCTACGCATCGCTCCCGTTATAGCAATGGACACTAATCTTTGCAGTTTTGTCAGCTCCTTCTGTGCAGTAGCCTCTTTTGTTTTTGGCCACCATACAAGAGCAGCATATGTCAGTTTTGGACGAATAATGGAAGTATAAATCCACTTTATCATTTTTGGTCTTAAGCCCCATTTTCTTCCAAATGTTTTAGAGCATATCCAGAAGGCACAGTTGCCTTTCCGATCGCACACTCAATATGAGCATTCCAGTTTAGTTTAGAATCCAGAATGACTCCCAGGTATTTGACCTGTTCACTAAGCTGAATTTCTAGCCCTCCAAGCTTTAGAGCTTTCAGATCAATCCTAGTGAATGGTACAATTACATTTTTTGACGGATTAATGCTAAGGCCTTCCTGAATACACCCAGGTTTTTTTTTACGCGGTTGGAATTCGTTAATTTCTCGGTTAACCTGAACTTTTACAGCTTTTTAAATACCCCCTGAATTTTCTTTGATTTTTTGTGAATTTTTTGGTGAGGTTAACTCATTGCTTCATTGACCCTGAAGGTCTTAAACGACCAAAACCGAACCGTGTAAAAAAAAACCTGGGTGTACACCACGATTGGGTAAAATTTGGAGCCCATTGCATTCTTTCAGAAATGATATTGTCGAATTTCCCCCTCACTATGATGACAATATCGTCAGCAAAGCCTACAACCTCGAAACCTTTTTCTTCTAAGCTTCCTAGAAGATCGTCTACAACTAAGGACCACATTAGTGGTGAGAGGACCCCTCCTTGAGGGCAACCTTTTGTTGGCCATACTGTAAGAGACGAACTTCCCAGCTCTGAAGAGATTTCTCTTTTTGCAAGCATGGTGTGAATCCATTTGATAATGTTCGTGTCGAAGCTTCTTTTCTTCATGGCACGATCCATTGACGAATAAGAAGCGTTATCAAAAGCTCCTTCAATGTCCAAGAAAGAACAAAGTGCTATTTCTTTTACCGAAAGCGCTTTTTCCACCTTAGATACCACTGTATGAAGTGCCGCAATTGTTGACTTACCGGACTGGTAGGCAAACTGGAACTTGTTTAATGATGTAATTTGAGTTGATATAATCACTCAACACCTTTTCCATAGTTTTCAACAGAACTGATGAAAGACTAATGGGCCTGAATGATTTAGGATGCGTCTTATCTCGCTTTCCTACTTTTGGTATGAAAATAACTTTTACTTTCCTCCATGAAGATGGAATATAATTGAGTCTTAGACTTGCCTTGAAAATCTCAATTAACGGCGGAATCAGCACTGATTCTCCGTTTTGAAGCATTGCTGGAATTATTCCGTCCGGTCCGGCAGATTTATAAGGCTCAAAAGATCTCACTGCATTCTCTACCCTGGCTTTCGTAAAGATATCGTCAGCCAAGGCTTGTGCAACATTTTTCGCATCATCAGACATTTTAGTTGTTCTTGCTGAACATCTTTGACTTTCAAACGAACCACTTGTTGTTGGGTCTACACACATAATCGATCCAGGAAAATGGGTTTCCATAATCAACTTTAATGTTTCACCAGAAGTTTGTGTGGAAAATCCATCCTTTTTTTTCAGATCCCCTAGCTCATTAGTATGATCTTTTGCAAGTGCCCTCTGAAGTCTCGCGACTTCTGGAGTATTGCTAATATTTTCACACGTTTGAACCCACGATCTTCTTTTGGACTTTCTTATTTCGTTATTGTACTCAGTAAGTGCACTCCTATACGAAGTCCAATTCGAGGTTCTTTTTGGTTTATTAAAAAGTTTACGAGAGGTCTTCCGCAGTTTCTCCAATTTTGAGTTCCACCACGGAACGTCCCTGTTAGAGGACGACTGTTTCGTAGGACAACTGTTGTAGAAAGCATTTAAAATCTTATCATTTACCTTTTGGGAAAAATATTCCAGTTCTTGAACTAAATCAATCTTTCCACTTTTTGTAAATGGGTCTGAATTTAAATATTGCTCATATTGTTCCCAGTTCGTTTTTCTAGCGTTTCTAAATGAAGTTGATGATCGTTTTCCCCAACTCCATTCAAACACAATATGTCAATAAGTAGTAGACATAATAAATACCAATTAAAAAAAAAAGAATAAAAAAAATTCGCCATACAAACACCATGGTAAGTAAGTAACCATGCGTCTCCATGTACGTGTGCTGACCATACTGTCGGAAACTTTTCAATTTTGGGAAATTGTTTCTCCGGACGGCTTGTCCAGCATCACGAAAATGGGAAGTCTTCTTTCAAAAAGCTGGCTCGGAAGCCTCCTTTCAAGAGGCTCGGAAGCCTCCTTTCAAGAGGCTCGGAAGCCTCCTTTCAAGAGGCTCGGAAGCCTCCTTTCAAGAGGCTCGGAAGCCTCCTTTCAAGAGGCTCGGAAGCCTCCTTTCAAGAGGCTCGGAAGCCTCCTTTCAAGAGGCTCGGAAGCCTCCTTTCAAGAGGCTCAGGAGCCTCCTTTCAAGAGGCTCAGGAGCCTCCTTTCAAGAGGCTCAGGAGCCTCCTTTCAAGAGGCTCAGGAGCCTCCTTTCAAGAGGCTCAGGAGCCTCCTTTCAAGAGGCTCAGGAGCCTCCTTTCAAGAGGCTCAGGAGCCTCCTTTCAAGAGGCTCAGGAGCCTCCTTTCAAGAGGCTCAGGAGCCTCCTTTCAAGAGGCTCAGGAGCCTCCTTTCAAGAGGCTCAGGAGCCTCCTTTCAAGAGGCTCGGGAGCCTCCTTTCAAGAGGCTCGGGAGCCTCCTTTCAAGAGGCTCGGGAGCCTCCTTTCAAGAGGCTCGAGAGCCTCCTTTCAAGAGGCTCGAGAGCCTCCTTTCAAGAGGCTCGGGAGCCTCCTTTCAAGAGGCTCGGGGCCTCCTTTCAAGAGGCTCAGGAGCCTCCTTTCAAGAGGCTCAGGCCTCCTTTCAAGAGGCTCAGAAGCCTCCTTTCAAGAGGCTCTGGAAGCCTCCTTTCAAGAGGCTCAGAGCCTCCTTTCAAGAGGCTCAGAAGCCTCCTTTCAAGAGGCTCAGAAGCCTCCTTTCAAGAGGCTCAGGCCTCCTTTCAAGAGGCTCAAGCCTCCTTTCAAGAGGCTCAGGAAGCCTCCTTTCAAGAGGCTCAGGAGCCTCCTTTCAAGAGGCTCAGGAGCCTCCTTTCAAGAGGCTCAGGAGCCTCCTTTCAAGAGGCCTCAGGAGCCTCCTTTCAAGAGGCTCAGGAAGCCTCCTTTCAAGAGGCTCAGGAGCCTCCTTTCAAGAGGCTCAGGAGCCTCCTTTCAAGAGGCTCAGAAGCCTCCTTTCAAGAGGCTCAGAGCCTCCTTTCAAGAGGCTCAGAAGCCTCCTTTCAAGAGGCCCGAAGTCTCCTTTCAAGAGGCCTGAAGCCTCCTTTCAAGAGGCCCGAAGCCTCCTTTCAAGAGGCCAGAAGCCTCCTTTCAAGAGGCCCGGAAGCCTCCTTTCAAGAGGCCCGAAGCCTCCTTTCAAGAGGCCCGGAAGCCTCCTTTCAAGAGGCCCGAAGCCTCCTTTCAAGAGGCCTGAAGCCTCCTTTCAAGAGGCCCGGAAGCCTCCTTTCAAGAGGCCCGAAGCCTCCTTTCAAGAGGCCAGGAAGCCTCCTTTCAAGAGGCCCGGAAGCCTCCTTTCAAGAGGCCTGAAGCCTCCTTTAAGAGGCCAGAAGCCTCCTTTTAAGAGGCCCGAAGCCTCCTTTCAAGAGGCCAGAAGCCTCCTTTTAAGAGGCCCGGAAGCCTCCTTTCAAGAGGCCCGGAAGCCTCCTTTCAAGAGGCCCGGAAGCCTCCTCCTTTCAAGAGGCCCGGAAGCCTCCTCCTTTCAAGAGGCCCGGAAGCCTCCTCCTTTCAAGAGGCCCGGAAGCCTCCTCCTTTCAAGAGGCCCGGCAGCCTCCTCCTTTCAAGAGGCCCGGAAGCCTCCTCCTTTCAAGAGGCCCGGAAGCCTCCTCCTTTCAAGAGGCCCGGAAGCCTCCTCCTTTCAAGAGGCCCGGAAGCCTCCTCCTTTCAAGAGGCCCGGAAGCCTCCTCCTTTCAAGAGGCCCGGAAGCCTCCTCCTTTCAAGAGGCCCGGAAGCCTCCTCCTTTCAAGAGGCCCGGAAGCCTCCTCCTTTCAAGGGGCTCGGACGCCTCCTCCTTTCAGGAGGCCCGGAAGCCTCCTCCTTTCAAGAGGCCCGGAAGCCTCCTCCTTTCAAGAGGCCCGGAAGCCTCCTCCTTTCAAGAGGCCCGGAAGCCTCCTCCTTTCAAGAGGCCCGGAAGCCTCCTCCTTTCAAGAGGCCCGGAAGCCTCCTCCTTTCAAGAGGCCCGGAAGCCTCCTCCTTTCAAGAGGCCCGGAAGCCTCCTCCTTTCAAGAGGCCCGGAAGCCTCCTCCTTTCAAGAGGCCCGGAAGCCTCCTTTCAAGAGACCTGGAAGCCTCCTTTCAAGAGACCCGGAAGCCTCCTTTCAAGAGGCCCGGAAGCCTCCTTTCAAGAGGCCCGGAAGCCTCCTTTCAAGAGGCCCGGAAGCCTCCTTTCAAGAGGCCCGGAAGCCTCCTTTCAAGAGGCCCGGAAGCCTCCTTTCAAGAGGCTTGGAAGCCTCCTTTCAAGAGGCTTGGAAGCCTCCTTTCAAGAGGCTTGGAAGCCTCCTTTCAAGAGGCCCGGAAGCCTCCTTTCAAGAGGCCCGGAAGCCTCCTTTCAAGAGGCCCGGAAGCCTCCTCTCAAGAGACCTGGAAGCCTCCTTTCAAGAGGCTCGGAAGCCTCCTTTCAAGAGGCTCGGAAGCCTCCTTTCAAGAGGCTCGGAAGCCTCCTTCCAAGAGGCTCGGAAGCCTCCTTTCAAGAGGCTCGGAAGCCTCCTTTCAAGAGGCTCGGAAGCCTCCTTTCAAGAGGCCCGGAAGCCTCCTTTCAAGAGGCCCGGAAGCCTCCTTTCAAGAGGCTTGGAAGGCTCCTTTCAAGAGGTTCGGAAGCCTTATATCTAGCGGCGCAGTCGATTTTTTTTAAATATATGTATTAAGGCTTGACCGTAATTTTCATTTCAAAGATTTGGCTTGATACGTCACTATGGCGAAGTAAATCAATTTCTCAATCCATCTTTGACCCCATGCAAACCTGAGAGTCTAGAAAAAAATATCGGACAAAACTGTAAGATCAGAGGCCGTTTTTTATACAAAATGACCAACTTTGGAAGGCTGTATCTCGGCTTGTAGTTGGCCATTCAAGCTGAAATTTTGGCTTTTTTTGGGGGGGAATTCACCTGAATTTTCCTCAACCTAGGACAAACTTAACAAAATGATCATTTTTACGCACGTTCCGTTTGATATCCCGGGAGTGAGTCCCGGGAGGTTAAATGCAATTGATTGAATTTGAATTATGCAAACCAGAACAGTACTACAAAATGAAGTCAATAGTAATTTTACATGGTTTAACACAGAGCTTAAATAAATACAGATGGTTTGAAACAGAGCGAAAACTACATGCAGAAAGGGTAAACATTTTCGATAGACAGTTAGAAGCAAAAGTGCACAGAATACTTGAAAGACATTGAAGTAATAAGGAAAAAATGGCAAACGAACGAATGGCAAAAAGTGATAATTTAAAACTGCTCGTGGTAATTAGTCGGAAGGCGTATCAAAGGGGGAGTGAAATGCAAAATGCAAAAAATAAAACGAGCGCTGCTTTCAGTGCCGCGAAATTAATCTCTGATCGGTTCGTCGATGACGGGGGCGTGGTCAGGGGGGGTGGACGAGGGAAGAAAGTGAGACAAGTAGACAAATTTGTGTCGGTGTCTCCGCTCTTGGGTTCGCTTTGTTATGCTCGTGAAATTTTACTTCAATATCCTGTGACCTACTTTTTTCACGCTTCTCGTTGTTGAGAATCCGTCACCGCGACGATAATTATCACCCTGTGAAAAATGACAGCGAGAAAGCGGGAAAAGTTTAGTTTTAGTTCACTACGTCAGCAGGTTGGCGGATTTTTTTTTCTGGTGGCACAAAATTAATGAGCGTGGGAAAGTGTGTTTCCTAGTTTTATATATTTGAGGTTGGTGATTGGTGGGTGTTGCGCGGGCGCCTGTGAGGTGTCAGGTGGGTGTGAGGTGGTGAGAGAGGTGGTGATAATGATGCTGCTTCTGACTAGTTTTAGAGAAACCGCAGAATTAACGATGTCAGTCAAGAGTGAGGAAGGCGACTACTTACTTGATGGGATCGGAGGGTACCGAAGTTATCGCGACCCCGGTAGTTGTCACGTGCGCTGTAGCCGTCAGGCTGGAACTGGAAACGGAAAGATATCGAGGGTTATGCTTTGATTTATTTCAATTAATACTTTATTGGTTTACAAAACCAAACAATATTACTGAAGACTTGAAAAGGTATTATTATCAAAAAGTAGAGTTGAAAATAATTGAAGATCAACTGAGTTGAAGACGAAACATTTTTCCGGGAAAGGTGAAAAATGGTCAAAATGCAAAGTTTTCATGTTTTCTGAAGAAGGTTATCAAACTCGAACTGAAATCGATCTAGAGTGCGATGCTGCAATCAAATAAAAAGAGCTAAACACTGTTGGAAACCCTAGCTGTACCAGTTCTTGGTCGACTACAATACTGGTCGATTACAATACTCTTCTCAAAAATAAAAATAATTGTCCTTGCTGAATATCGATTTTTATAATATGAAATTTGTATTTGCATATTAAATTTCTAATTCTAGTACCGGAAAGGTGTTTGGAGTTTGAATGAGCTCGTAATTCTTATTTTCCACATACCTGGAATAGAGTCTCCGAGTTGACCCCGTGATGGTGTCCCATTGGTTTCCTTAACGTATTTTTTGGCGAATGCTGCATCTTGTTCTGACTAGATGGCTGAGGTAATAGTACGGGTTCCGCATAGGTCACTTCTTCGACCTGTGGAAGCAGCTTCGGTTCGGTTTGTATCCTGAGAAGAAAAATGGCATTACGAATGGAATGCATTTTTCCACCACTTCCCTTAACTTACCGATTTACGTTCTGTCGCTGTTCGAAGTACTCGTACTCCGTATCGGGATACGGAAGATTGTCGTCTTCATCTTTGTGGCATCGCCGGCCGCAGAAGTAGCCGGTGATGAAGCCCACTAGCAGGGCGAAGATTGCACCAGCCAGAACGGCCATGACGAGCGTTTCCACCGTGTATTGAGCGTTTATCAGATCGGGCGTTATCTGCGGCCCTTTGTCGTCGTAGCCGCTCTTGTCCTGCATTATGCTGATCATGTCGTTGCCGGGTTGATCTTTACTGGGCCGCTGGGGGTCGTAGTCGATGTCCCCTACAGGATTGTGAATGATTTATTAAGCAGTGTGTAAGTATTTAAAAAAATGCATAAGTAATATCACGTTTCGCAAAATCCCGTCTCCCTTTAGAACGTGCCGTACTTTATAAAAAAGTTATATTTTTGAACCACTGAGTAATTCCTTTTTTAATGAATAGATTTTACATATTATGGACATACTAAAATCTACGATTTTTTAAATAAAAAAAACTACTCTTATAGTGACTATACCAAATTAGTTACCTTTTGCCAAAATAAACCAAAATTGTAATGACCACACGCATTACAAAGTCTTCCATATTGAATCCAGAAGAAGGTGGAAATATTTAAGTCCCATCAAATGCAAGAAGTAAACGTTTATCCGAACATAGACAATGCAGCAGGTGAGTCTGGAAACACGATATGCCGTGATTGTCATTCTCTGCTAACATGTTCCGGTTGTGGTGTAACTCGCTTCGGTAGGAAATAGCATCGCTTATTGTGCACCATTGACGTCGTATACAAAACCTATCATGTTATGCATCTACCGCTAGCGTGGAAATTAATATACATACTTCCCTTCCATGGGAAGCACAAATCCAAAGCGTGTTCATAAATGCGGATATTAACGCCACCAGTGCGTACTCTATTCATCACAATCCATCTCAATTTCTTAATAGCACACTCTGTCTTGTAAACTAACCACCATCGGAAGCACAGTGGTATCTGGTGTGTTCCGCAACAGCATAGCTCGATGCGTTGTGGAATGTGAAACCCCATTAGAGATAGCGATCCGGTCGCCCACATCCGCAGTCAACGTCACCATGGATGGCCGTCCGTCGGCGAAATACATTATCCGTATTTCAATCAATAATTGAACGAACACACATACGTACCTCGGTAGCCTTGTTTCTCCGCGTTGCCATCCTTGGGCATCTTGCCAGACGGGCAGGCGGCGTGATCTCCGCTGGCAACGCTCTGGTAGAAGTAGTTCTCCTCCGACCATCGTGGGGCTCCATGCGATCGGCATTTGCCGGCAATCTTGTCCCAGGCGCAGTACGGGTCCTGCAGTGCCACGCATTCACTGGGGGGAAGGAAAATAAACCACAGAACGAAAAGCAGCACATTAGTGAAAATATGGACCGTTTACTAAGTAGGTGCCTACTCCCGCTATTTCCCATCGTTTATCGAGAGCACTGTGGGCCAATAACGGTATTGTTTAGATACGCAGTGTGTTTCAACAACATGTTTTAAGGCGGTTGTATACAAACATAAATAAAAATTTTGTAATTTCGTATTTTTTTACGATTTAAAAAAAAATCAATTTCTGCTTCTTGTACAAAACATAAGACACATAACAGTGGGTAGAAATTCATCTTGCAAATAATCATAAACATAACAGGATCCATAAAATAAATAATTGCATTTTAGATTGTACGTGTCTGTTTGGTAAAATTTGATTATCATCGCTTTGTTTAGAGCTTTGTGAAATATAGGTAATAACACTACGAATACCGTGATAAAATTACTAACGCGGACTACCGTGATCGAAAAATCGTGGGAGCTAAAGTTTAAACAGCTGTTTCTCAGGCGTCTGTCAGCAGATCCGGATCCAACATCCGGAGGAATTTTCGGTGGAATTTCCGTAGGAATTCCAGAAGAAACTTCCGAAGTAAATGTGTACGCCTTTCCGAAAATCGTCGGTGGCGGCGTTTGTCAGTATTTTGGTCAGCAATTTCAGGAGGTGGCGGCGTGAACCGTCGGGCCGATTTTTTCATTGCGTTCATTTTGAAAGATTTTTTTTTCTGGATTTTTTTGAACGTTTTCAAAACATTTATCCTTTCCTTCGTATGATAGCTGTAGAGCTCTATCAAATTTGCACCTCGAATTATCGCAAAACCAGTATTTGGTTTCCCCAAAAGATTCTACACGATTTTCTAAAATATGAATTTGGAAATAATTTTAGGATTTTCCACGGGAGCTACTTCACGAAGTTTTCATCAGAAATTTTTTGCAAGCTCTTTAGAATTTCAAAGGAAAATTCTTCGTAATTTGCATGAAAAATTCTTCAGGGTTTTTACGGGAAATTGTTCCAAAGTTCTACAGGAAACTTTTCAGAATATCTACGGATAATTGTTCGGAGTTTCTGTTGAGAATTCTTCGAAATTTATACAGAAAATTCTTTAACTTTTTGGAATTTGAATGGAACTTTTTTTCAGAAGTTCAAAAGAATTTCTTTGGATTTCTCGTATTTCTTTGTATTGTGCATACAAAATTCTTTTTCCATTCCACGGAAAATTATTAAAAAAGGAGAAGGGTGGTTAAGTCGCAAATAATTCAACGGGAAGCCATTTGGCCAGATAACAAGTCAAGCTGAAAGTCCTCTAGCCGAAATTAATTTGACTTGGGCTAAACGGTCATTAGATCAGAAATGGTTCAGCTGAAAATTTCATTTGGCCAAAGCGTTTGCCCTAAATGGGTTTCGGCCAAACACCATTCGGCCTTCTTGTTATCGCTCAAAAGTCATTCGGCGGAAAGCCATTAGTGTGAATGTCATTTGGCCGAATAATACGTTAAGCTGAAAGCCATCTAGCCGAATATTGTTTGGCTGAATTGAACGTTTGAAAATGTTATTTGTCCGAGAGCAACGTACAGCCGAAAGGGACATTCGGCCGAAAGAGTTGATTGTCCCTGAGACTTGCAAAAACGTTGCTTCTTTTTGCTTGTTTTGATTTTGGTGTACTTTTCAGTCCTGTGTAGGCTCTTCTTAGCACAGTGAAAATGTTTTCAATTCGCGAATTCGTAAACTTATTTCCATAATATTTTTTATACCGGGATTAAAACACATATTTATAACTGTTCAGTATTAAGCTGTCCGGCTATTTGGGAATAATCTTTAAAGTGGAAAAGTCTTTAAAAGACAAAAATCACGCGAAATACTTTATATTGGATTCCAATACAGCCACACAAAAGGCTGCTGTGTGCATCTGACAGCTCGTGGCACCGATTGTCTGGCAGCAGATGAAGTTACATGTTTTGCTTTTCTTAAGTTCCGTCCTTGGTTTGCCCTAACAGGTCATTTGACTGAAACTTCCATTTGGCCGAAAATACCTTTTCGTAGAAATGGACTTTTGGCAGCAAGAGCCATTTGGCCCGAAACTGTCCTTTCTGCCAAACAACATTCGGTCAAACGGAATTTTCACCAAATGACCTGTTTTGTTAAATTACTTTTGTTTGCCAACATGACCAGTTCAGCTGAACGACACCTTTCGGCCGAATGTAAATTTCGGCTGGGCCAGTTCGGTCAAACCGGGAATGGGACTGAGATAGGAAAAGGAAAAAAATGTAACGAAATCTGCTGCTAGGCAATCGCTGTTCCTTAAGACAAAGGAGTTGTTCAGCCGAATGACATTTTCGACCGTATGTCCCTTTCGACCAAATGACGTTTTCGGCGAAAAAACTTCAGGTTACATGGGCTTTGGCTGAATAAATAGTTCATTAAAATAACATATTCGGCTATACAACAACAACAAATGGCGTTTTGCCAAACGCTCCTTCTCCGTTCAAAAAATTTATTTCTACGAGATTTTTTAACGGGAATGTTACTCGGAATTTCCACTGGAAGTTCATCTTAGTATTTACGAAGAGATTTTCAAAATTTCAAAGAAATATTATATGGAATTTTCAAGGGAATCATTGATATTTTCCCGAGTTTTATCTTTTTGCTGTGAAGATATCAATCAGAAAATTCTACGCAAATTACATTGAATCTACGGACTTTCCACGGAAAATTCTGTGAACTTTATCAACTTTGTATGGGTGTGATGGCGGGGAACATCCGAAGGAATGAGAAATTTTTTCATGGAATTTCCGAAGGAATTCCAGAAGAAATTCCGAAAGAATTTCGGAAGGCACTTCTGCAGGAATTCCAGAAAGCGCTTCCCCAGGAAGGAACTTGCGCAGGATTTTTAGAAGGAACATCCGGATTAATTTTAGGAAAAATTTCCATAGGAATTCCAGAAGGAACTCCCGAAAGAATTCCAGAAGGAGCTTCCGCAAGAATTCCAGAAGGAACTTTCGCAAGTATTCCAAAAGAAACTTCCACAGGAATTCCAGAAGGAACTGTCACAGGAATTCCAGAAGGAACTTTCGGATGAATTCTTGTAATAATTTTTATTGAAGTTCCAGAAAGAACTTCCAAAAGAATTCCCGAAATAACTTCCGGAAGAATTCAAGAAGAAACTTCTGGAGCAATTCCTGGATCAACTTTCGGGTGATTTCGTGGAACAACTTTCGGAGGAGTTCCTGGAGGAACTTCCAGAGGAATTTCTGGATGAACTTCAGGAGGAATTACTGGAAGAGTTTCCGGCGGAATTTATGGAGTAATATATTTCCGGAGTCATTTCTGGCAAAATTTTCGGAGGAATTTCTGGAGGAACTCATGAAGTTGTAAATCATATGTGTTGGATCTGAATTCCAGAACATATAAGAGAACTAACAACATCAGATTAGGTATAATTGAGTTGCAAAATATCTCTACGGACGTGTATAGACATGACTAAACGTCGTCAGTTTTGTGTCGAGCGTAGTTGACCTGGTAGAGCAATTGATCCAAACTTCACAACAGTTTGGGCATCCTAGAACATCTGGTTTGGGTATAACTGAGTTGCAAATCATACGCGTGGACTCCACGGCCTTGTATGGACATGTCTGGTCGATTTATGATAGCTATCGAGCGCAGTTGACCTGGTAGACCAATTTATCCAAACTCCAGAACAGTTTGGGGAACCTTCAACGTACACTTGGCCTTATTAGACTTGCATGGACATAACGGGTTTTCATTGGCACTGGTTTCCGGACTTTTTTTCGTTAAAATTTGCATATCATTTTGGAGTCGCTGGGGATGTCCAGAAGAAACATATGGTTCACACATAGTATAGTCAATGTTAGAATAGTGTTATAAAACATTTTTTGAACCTGTAAGTAACTGTTTTTCACACAGAGTAGGGGATCTGTTCCGTTTTTTATCTTACTAAACTGAATATTCATCTCATCGCGAAACAAAAAATACGGCACCTAAAAAATCACAAAATGAGAAACAAAGCAAATACCTTAGCTATGAAATGAAGTCCAGGAGCAGGAACCCTATATCAAGTAAATCAAAAATTACTATATTTCAAAAAATATATTCTTACTCATGTCTCTCTAGGAAAAAATGAGAATCCTTAGAAACATAACTCACCAGTACAGTGAAACTAGATTAGATGGGTAAGACATCCGTAAACTAATATTGTGAAAATCGGTCAAAAGACGCGTGAGCACAAGCTGTTTGGAAATGTACTTCCGATAATTTTCTTAGCACGGTATAATTTTTACGTTAACACTAAAAAAATTAAGGACTACTGTTTTACTTTTTAAATAAATCTTTCTAACTGGCTTGACTCTGGACTGACCCTTTAAGCGGATAAGCAAATCAATCATCATAGTTACATTTGTTGAAAAGGTTTCTACCCGACTAGAAGGTCATATCAAATTTATATCAACATGTAAGGGTATGTGGCGGGACCATCATCATCATATGCTATTGTGTTTTCCTAAATTTGTATAACTAAATTAGTTAGAAACTTAGTGCAGGATGTTGTCAAAATATTTAAATAATACACTACTTGAAACAAAAAGCTATCAAATTTTGTTACAATTTTATCACAAAAATTACATATTTTGTTTGAAATTTATAACAGAATCAGACACAACATATAATGTTTACTGTGCAGTTACAAATTTTTACCAGGTCTTATAATGTAACATAAAAGTAAGCCCATTGCAAATAAGGCAAACTTTTCAAATTGTTTATTTGTTTATTCCCGTGGGGCCTAAATACTCAAACAGAATAAGCCCTGGGACCCTCCTTAGCCGTGCGGTAAGACGCGCGGCTATAAAGCAAGACCATGCTTGGCTGGGTGGCTGGGTTCGATTCCCGGTGCCGGTCTAGGCAATTTTCGGATTGGAAATTGTCTCGACTTCCCTGGGCATAAAAGTATCATCGTGTTAGCCTCATGATATACAAATGCAAAAATGGTAACCTGGCTTAGAAACCTTGCAGTTAATAACTGTGGAAGTGCTTAATGAACACTAAGCTGCGAGGCGGCTCTGTCACAGTGTGGGGACGTAATGCCAATAAGAAGAAGAAGCCCTGGCAATATGGTTATCAAAATTCATGAAATTGTTTCGGAAGCATGATTTAATTAGTACATTTTGAGGCCATAGGATGGTTTGTGGTCCGTGGTCATCCTGAAACAAGTTCCCGTGGGACCTAAAGTGGGCACAAACTCATTCAAAAAAACCTTAGCAATATTTCGCATCCATTGTGCAATGGATGGTTTGTGGTGGCCAGAGGCGCATCCACGTTCTAAGTCGTGGGTAGGACAAATAGGAAAAATGTCGATTTGCGCAACACTTCTGGTGTTGAGAAATTAATGCACATATTACATATATAAAATAAAAAAAATAAAAATCTGAACATCCTGACATTCCAGACATAATCTTCACATAATTTATGAAATTTTCATCGATTTTCAGAATAGCTTCTTCAATAAGCATGATTGTACTAGTAGTTGCTAGTTGCTCTTTTAATCAAAACGATGATCAATGTAGGATAAGGAGAAGAAAATTATTTCGACAATCATTGCTACAAGACGGATAGTAATGTATGGGAAGTCGACTAAATACTTCAGTTCTTTTCTACACGATTTATGAGATTGAGTTCGAAACAGCTAGTTAAAAGAAAAACACAAATTTTTCGCCCGAAGGCTGCTGGACACTTTATAAATTAAACTAAATGAGAAAGGAGAAACTCTGGGCAATTATAAGTTACTGTTGTAAATATTGTCCCAGTCATCATGTATATGAAATTGAAGATTTCTATGTTTTGTTCATTCAATCTTTTGTCCCTTCTACCTCTGACATTTTTATGGATCGTCGCTTATCCAGGAAATCGTATAATCGTCGAATAATCTTTCGGGGAGTACAGGCCCCGTCGCAGACCAGATTTTATGCGGACTTAAGGATATTTGTGATTCTCTCCTCTTTCATATCATGGGTAAATTAAAATGTTGTATCGGAAGACCTAGAACATTTTTGCTTCTCTCGTATACAATGTATGTTCAGTTTTTCCAGTGCATATTCCATAAAAATCTTGAAAGACAGGCTTTTTGAATGAAGTCCTGCCGAAGACACCGCGAATTTCGTTGAAATTCACCGAAATCCCAACAGAATTGCTCGGTAGTTATTTCACCGATTTTCTTCTACTGTCAAAGCCACGGAAAATCTGTAAAATTATTCACCAAACAGTTATGCTGCTGACATTTCGGTGAATTTAGCGATTTTAGGTGTGCAGACAGTATTGCAACAAGAGCTTAAAATAATCGAATGTTTTTATGAAGCCTCTTCGACACTCTCACTTCTTAACATATTCATATTCGGCTGAACATATCAGAATTTATTCAGACTTCGAAAACTAATAAATGTCTGTAAAACTGAACACTTATATAATGATTTGAACAATTACCCACATAGATCTGACCCCGACGTTCAACTGATGGACACTTTGTTGAAATTCGGGCCGAAGTTGCTTAGTGAAGGTGAATATTTTATGCTCTGCTCGGCATAATCATGGGTAGGATAATGCCTTGACTGTCCCACCCACGAAAATTCGTGCGTAGGACATGTCCTATTTGTCCTACCCAGTCCCGGCGCCACTGGTGGTGGCTAAAATCGTGTTTGAAGCGCGTTTATGTTATAGTACCTTTATTATGTGATTTAGCGTTATGGCGTCTTCAAGACATTTTGTCAGTAAGTCGATGTGGTTCTTTGGAAGTATTCAGCCTTATGATGAATCCCCCTAAAAGTGAGATGAAAACATTTTTTTTCTAATTTACAACATGCAAGTTATAGTCTTCGCTAGAGTTGTAGCAAAAGTTCTCCTGAAATACTTTGCCGAAGACACCAAGTTCGTAATTTCATTAGGGGAAGAGGCCCCAAAACGCACCCCCCCCCCTTGCAAACCGCCTTTTGTGGTTTTTCTTATATTTTCCGTCATTAAGATGGCCGTAACAAAACTAGATCAAAAATTATGTAGGTTAGGCGAAAAAAGTTTCAAAATAGTGAATGGGAATAGTGTATGGGTCGGAAAAACCGAAAATTTCCACATTTTGAAGAAACATCCAACATTTTGGCGAGGCAAAACGCCCTAGTAGAATTAACCTACAATGTACTTGCGTCTCCATGCACTATCCATACCAGAATGCTGATTTGCCGACGCTTGGTGCTTTGTTCCCTAGGAGCTGCTAGCTAAAAGGCGTTTTGCCTCATGAGTTTTCCGGCAAGAGAATATCACCACTTTTTTGAAATGTTAATATTATAAATATGATTGAGATTTTTGATAATTTTTGAATGGCATCAACTAGCGTTTCTGTTTAACTGTTGCATAATGTGAAAATACCCATGAATAGCGTTACAAATAAGACAATAAAGCAGTGTTTGCTTAGCTAGGGCATATTGCCCCCCCTTCCCCTACTTTTGGAGTTTTATTGCTGACATAAAACAACAAGCTTTGAACATGTTCGACGAATGATCATACAAGCATATGGAGACGCATGGTGCGCTGATTCATTAACTCCTTGTGATGGGAGATTGATTTTGCTTTATAGTAGGAAATATTTTTTTGATGAAACATTCCTTACAGTCGCTTACAACTCTACAGTTCAGGTATTAATTTAAAGTGCATTACTTGTACTTTGTTATGCGTATGAGATTGACTGCCACAATTCGCCCGTTACCAAGTTGCAGTTAAATGAAATATGACTAAAAAGTCCAATGTCCAATGTCCAAAGTCCAATGACTAATAAGTCGCAATAGCCACCAAACGGCGTATTTTAATATTATATGAAACTTTCTAGAACATGCAAAAAATGTGGAAATGAAAATGAAAAAGATATGATGAAAACCCCATTTTTAAGGGGTTGTCAGCATACAACGTAAACAATCTTCAAAAGTAACGGAATTACGGGCTTGGAGTCTTCGACAAAGTTTTTCAGGAGAACTTTTGCTACAACTTTTGTTAGAAACAAATCATATATGTTGTGAGATGGAAAAAATATTTTTTATCTCACTTTTAGGGGGATTGATCAGTAAGCTGAATACCTCCAAAGAAGCGCATAAACTTACTAATGAAATGTCTCGAAGACATCATTACGCTAAATTGCATAATAAAGGTACTATTAACACGTACGTCCCCAACCCCCATTTTACGACAAAACTCAAAATTCAAAACCACACAGCTCAGCCAATTTCTAACGGATTTTCAAGCAATCTTCTGGAATCGATCACAAAATTCCTATAGTTTTAGGAACCGAAGTCAATTTTTGTCCAATGGCCATGGTTCCGGATATATTCCGGGGAGTACTGGGGTTACCCCCCTCCCGGAAAAAATTGTCACTGGCAGATCGGCTTCGAAAACCATCGTGCGACATGTCAAACTTCATGATTTTGCAAAACAAGTACACTGGAGTACATTTCGGCGATTTTCGATCGAATTGGCCACCCTCCGGGTACTTCCAGGGCCTGGTTCCCTTGGGGAAGTGGCCAATTTTCATTCGCTCTTGGAACCCATCTTGCGACATATCAAACTTCATGATTTTGCAAAACAAGTACACTGGAGTACATTTCGGCGATTTTCGATCGAATTGGCCACCCTCCGGGTACTTCCAGGGCCTGGTTCCCTTGGGAAAGTGGCCAATTTTCGTTCAATCTTGGAACCCATCTTGCGACATGTCAAACTTCATGATTTTGCAAAACAAGTACACTGGAGTACATTTCGGCGATTTTCGATCGAATTGGCCACCCTCTGGGTACTTCCAGTGCCTGGTTCCCTTGGGGAAGTGGCCAGTTTTCGTTCAATCTTGGAACCCATCTTGCGACATGTCAAACTTCATGATTTTGCAAAACAAGTACCCTGGAGTACATTTCGGTGATTTTCGATCGAATTGGCCACCCTCCGGGTACTTCCAGGGCCTGGTTCCCTTGGAGAAGTGGTCAATTTTCGTTCAATCTTGGAATCCATCTCGCGACATATCAAACTTCATGATTTTGCAAAACAAGTACACTGGAGTACATTTAGGCGATTTTCGATCGAATTGGCCACCCTCCGGGTACTTCCAGGGCCTGGTTCCCTTGGGGAAGTTTTTCCAATTTTCGTTCAATTTTGGAACCCATCTTGCGAGATGTCAAACTTCATGATGTTGCAAAACAAGTACACTGGAGTACATTTCGGCGATTTTTGATCGAATTGGCCACCCTCCGGGTACTTCTAGGGCCTGGTTCCCTTGGGGAAGTGGCCAATTTTCGTTCAATCTTGGAACCCATCTTGCGACATGTCAAACTTCATGATTTTGCAAAACAAGTACACTGGAGTACGTTTCGACGATTTTTGACCGATTTGACCACCCTCCGGGAAGTACCCGAAGGAAGCAGGGCCTGGTTTCCTTGGGGAAGTGGCCACCTTTCGGGTACTTCCAGGTAGACCTGTGCGCTGATTGAAATTTAACCGGCGGTGGCGTGATAGATCATTTTCAGCCAGCGGCGTCACGCCGTTGGTGATTGGCGGCGGCGAGGATCGGCGTGAACCAGTTTCAAGCGCCAAAATTTATTCAAAAGTTCCTCCAGAAATTCATCCAGAAGTTCCTCCACGAGTTTTTTTAAAAGATCGTCAAGAAATTCCTTTGGATATTCCTCCAGATATTCCTCTATAAGTGCCTCTGGGAAATTCTTCCAGATACTCCTCCCGGATATCGTCTAGGAATTCCTCCGGAAGTTCCTCTAGGAATTCCTCCGAAAAGTTCCGCTAGGAATTCCTCCGGAAGTTCCGCTAGGAATTCCTCCGGAAGTTCCTCTAGGAATTCCTCCAGAAGTTCCTCTAGGAATTCCTCCGGAAGTTCCTCCGGAAGTTCCTCTAGAAATTCCTCCGGAAGTTCCTATAGGGATTTCTCCGGAAGTTCCTCCAGGAATTCGTGGATTCCTCCGAGTTCCTCCTCCAGGAATTACTCCGGAAGTTCCTCCAGGAATTTCCGGAGTAATTCCTGGAGGAGGAATCCGGAGGAATCCTGGAGGAGGAATCCGGAGGAATCCTGGAGGAGGAATCCACGAATTCCTGGAGGAACTTCCGGAGGAATTCCTAGAGGAACTTTCGGAGGAACTTCCGGAGGAATCCCTGGAGGAATTTCCGGAGGAATTCCTGAAGGAACTTCCGGAAAAAATCCTGGAGTAATTCTTGGAGAAGCTTCCTGAAGGAACTTCCTGACGGTATCCGGGAGGAGTATCTGGAAGAATTTCCTAGAGGCACTTATAGAGGAATATCTGGAGGAATATCCAAAGGAATTTCTTGACGATCTTTTAAAAAAACTCGTGGAGGAACTTCTGGATGAATTTCTGGAGTAACTTTTGAATAAATTTTGGCGCTTGAAACTGGTTCACGCCGATCCACGCCGCCGCCAATCACCAACGGCGTGACACCGCTGGCTGAAAATGATCTATCACGCCACCGCCGGTTAAATTTCAATCAACGCACATGTCTACATGGAAGTACCCGAAAGGTGGCCACTTCCCCAAGGAAACCAGGCCCTGCTTCCTTCGGGTACTTCCCGGAGGGTGGTCAAATCGATCAAAAATCGTCGAAACGTACTCCAGTGTACTTGTTTTGCAAAATCATGAAGTTTGACATGTCGCAAGATGGGTTCCAAGATTGAACGAAAATTGGCCACTTCCCCAAGGGAACCAGGCCCTGGAAGTACCCGGAGGGTGGCCAATTCGATCAAAAATCGCCGAAATGTACTCCAGTGTACTTGTTTTGCAAAATCATGAAGTTTGATATGTCGCGAGATGGATTCCAAGATTGAACGAAAATTGGCCACTTCTCCAAGGGAACCAGGCCCTGGAAGTACCCGGATGGTGGCCAATTCGATCGAAAATCACCGAAATGTACTCCAGTGTACTTGTTTTGCAAAATCATGAAGTTTGACATGTCGCAAGACGGGTTCCAAGATTGAACGAAAATTGGCCACTTTCCCAAAGGAATCTGGCCCTGGAAGTACACGGAGGGTGGCCAATTCGATCAAAAATCGCCGAAATGTACTCCAGTGTACTTGTTTTGCAAAATCATGAAGTTTGATATGTCGCAAGATGGGTTCCAAGAGCGAATGAAAATTGGCCACTTCCCCAAGGGAACCAGGCCCTGGAAGTACCCGGAGGGTGGCCAATTCGATCGAAAATCGCCGAAATGTACTCCAGTGTACTTGTTTTGCAAAATCATGAAGTTTGACATGTCGCACGGTGGATTACGAAGCCCATCTGCCAGTGACAATTTTTTTCGAGGGGGGGGTAACCCCAGTACTCCCCGGAATATATCCGGAACCATGGCCATTGGACAAAAATTGACTTCGGTTCCTAAAACTATAGGAATTTTGTGATCGATTCCAGAAGATTGCTTGAAAATCCGTTAGAAATTGGCTGAGCTGTGAGGTTTTGAATTTTGAGTTTTGTCGTAAAATGGGGGTTGGGGACGTACGTGTTAAATAAACGCGTTAAAAACACGATTTTAGCCACTGTGCAGCGATATGGAAAGCTGTCCCAAAGCTAAATTAGCTCTGATAAGATCTTGCATCATGTAGTAGTTCAACTAAAAAGACGAAAATTATTAATAGACAGGAAGTCTTGACAAAAAATTTTGATGGACTTTGTGATGATTTTACGAGGTAAAATATGTTCGCGCCACTTCAAGACAAAATTTTCAAAACGACTTATCTGCTTTTGTAAACAAAGATTAAAACGACGATTTGACGAATCTGATAGCTCTCCCACGCAAACCAACACCATTAATAGGTAGGTGAAGGTTTCCGCTACTTGTTGATTGTGTTGGTTTGCGTGGGAGAGCTATAAGATTCGTCAAATCGTCGTTTGAATCTTTGTTTACAAAAGCAGATAAGTCGTTTTGAAAATTTTGTCTTGACTTATTGAAAAATGTATTCGCGCTCTGTTCACATTGAAATGAGAATAGCGGACGCATGGTGTGCGGTTCCTTAAGAAATACAAGCTAATCAGATCTTGCCTTCATGTTTTGGCATAATATTATCACCATTATTGAAATGTTAAAATTACTGTTTTTAGATTTTCTATCTATCTATCCAGCAGAACGGATAGCTTTAGCAATTTTCACGTATTCTTCAGGGTTTTTTTTCGGCTCAAAACCGTCGACCCACAGTGCAAATCGAAAGGCTATGAAAATGAATGAGCTTGGCAAAAGAGAAAACCATAAAATGAAAATTTATTTCTTTCGCATTTCCCCCGTTTCCGCTTAATATTGGTGGTGGTGGTGGTTGTTCCATCCAATATGCGAAAAGGGATTCTCCGGCGTCGTCATCGTCGTCCTGGACGCGTTTCAACTTTCAATCACCATAAAGCAAAAGCACTGCCGTTATAACACACGTCTTTGCCCGTGGCCCGTTTCCTCGCTTTCGAACGTGCTGCCCTCTGTGTTTAATTACCTGCAACTTGTTATCTTTTCGCTGCTGCAGCGGTGTAACTTAATCGCTATCACGGTTGTATCGGTGACTATAATTAATTTTCCATCATCATAGCTTCCGTCCTTTGGCGTGTCTGCAGATAGTTTTTTGTTGTTGTTGTTGTGTCCGATTGCGATGGATGTGGTGGTGGGCGGTTCCGTTAAGGCGATAATTAAAAACGATGAAACGAAGAGAGAGGTGTTTTATTCGTTATTATTATTATGGTTGATTGAAAGGCTAAATAGCGAATACTTGATAGACGAGAAATCTGGTTCAACATATTGATTAACATTGTTATTATCATGCTTTCATCAGTCATTGGTTATTATGAAAATAATAGGACTTATGTTCATTCACTCGTTTAACGCCTTTATATGCCTAAGCACGTTTCCCTTTTATACAACAACAAAAAAACAAATGATACAGTTTACATTTTTAATGTTGTACATATCTTTAATGCCATTCATGGGTAGACCTCAAATTAAATCTTAAGCATTGAAGATGCCAAATCATCGAAGCCATCTCAATCAGCAAAAACAATTGGGAACAAACAGTTCCGAAGAATAAAAACTATATTTCACTTCTCCACTTATCGCTTTTGTTATCTTGCTGGATTCAGCCTTCCGTGCCGGTTACGACATTCTTCTTGCAGTAGTGAAAATACTTTCGATCCGTCTTGATCTGTCAGAAACAGCCCTCAACTGGTTGGCATCGGTTGCTAACTACTCTTCGGAAGGGATAAATCTTATCCGTTCCTTTTCGCTTTCCCAGTTAGGTTAAATATTTTCCCAGGCTATCGCCCCATACGATGTTGCAACCAAGACCAACAAAGATGTCCTAAACGCTCCGAAGAATAAGGAAACTGGTTCCGTAGACTTCCACCCCCGCGTGCTCTCTCTCTGGGGACCAACTTCCTTATTTTCCACAACTCTGGTGCAAAGCGAGTCCTACTCCTGCTGCGCCGCCAGCCAGCATCGCGTGAAATGAAGTTTTCCTTTTTGTTTCAGTTTTTCTTCTGGATTCTGCCATTCGGCAATATATCTTTCACCCAGTTCAAAACCGGCTGCTGTTGGTGCTGCTGCTTTGCTACAGCAGTTCAGGCAGCACACAGTAGCAAATGCAATTCGAGTGAACTAAGCGGAGCAGAGGGAAGCCAAAACCAACAACTTTCAGAGTCGAGTAATTACGACTTGGTCAAACAAAACTCTAAATTATAATTTAATTGATGTTTGCCAAGATTGTGCAGTTTGCCAAAATACATAAGTTTCTGAGCCTTCTGAAGGTTTAGCAGAAAGTTCGAGGCAAAATGAGGAAATCATTAGCCTCCGGAAGTTTTAATCAGACTTCCTTGGGATATAGAGCAATATCGATTGCAGTGCCAAAGTCTGGTGCCGGGAAATGTTTGGTTGGGGAACGTGACTTAACACTAATTTGAAATGGATTGAACGTGGAAGCAGATGATAGTCCCAGTAGCATGTCCCTGAAGTGCACTACAGCAAATGTCATTACTCCCAGCGTGAACGTATCGACCTTTGTTACGCCAATAGTTTCATTATTCCCGGGTGGTATTAATACTGAACATGACCGTTATTTGCTGGGAAAATATTACGTGTGCACTATCGATATAAATTATGGACAAATAGGCCTGATAATATTCCGTAGGAAAACAAACTATTCAATGATTATTTTGACTACTGTTTGATGTATTTATACGTGATTACGGTCATCGTTGACATTCATACAAGGAGACCTACAATTAGTTCTTCTATCTGAAGTTCCTTGGTTGGAATGAAAACCAATTCTGCCAAGTATGTGATTGGAACTAAGCAGGATACCGTAGCTGATCGAGAAAGCAAAAAAAATGGAAAGTTCCACTTACTGCCTTTAATTCACGATATGTTTCTTAAAGTAAAGCAGAGCATTGTTTCTCTCTTTCTGATTTATTTCTACGAAATTTGACCGCATTGACTTATATTGTGGATCGATTCCTAATGAAATGGAAATAACATGATGATAGTCGCAAATTGGGAAAGACAGTTGAGTTCCATTTTCTACCAAAAACGATTGGCATCGTTGGTTATGCTATAGTCATATCATCATCATCATCATCTTCGCCGTCGTCGTCGTCGTTCGTCGTCGGTAGAACGAAAACCAAGCTGCGGAATTGTTTATTTGTTATATGTATCCAGTAAATGATCAGAAAGAAAAATGCCAGCAGCATGAGAGGTGCGGAAAATGGAATGATGGTTCGTCATTAGAGATTCGTCTTATCATGTTTTCCGTTCCATTGTGTGTAATTGTGATAAATCGTTGAAATCTGACCTTGCATGGAGTACCCGTTGGTTTATCGTTGTTTTCAAGCACAGTCTCACGAACACTGAGGACGCTGTAGATGTAAGATGCTTAAAAATATGGGATTACTTGCGTCAAATACCACGATTTCCCCCAACCCACACGCTTTTGCTCATCTAAAGAACTCCATTGCATCATCAGTTTAACACGAGAAATTTAACGAAACTGATAGTCATGTTGAAATCCGCAGAACAATGGTGTGGAAAAATCGCAGCGATGAGAGATGCTCCTTGATTTATTTCATTTTCATTGCTGCCTCGGGCAGACAGGATAATATTGAATAGTTGCTTGTACTCCAGAAACCATTGTTTTGCGTAACCTCATTGTTTTGGCAGTTGTCCTTTCTAAGAATTGCAAGGAAGAATAAAGTACCCGGATTTATGAAACATTGACTAAAAAATATTATCTAAATACAATATGAACCAGACAACTCGCTAGCATTTTTGAAAGCAAAAATCCTTAACTCACCGTATTGCATTGTCCGTACGATTTCCAAACTTCGCACCGGTTCACTAGTTGGAAGAGCATCGATCTCCTCGATTACAACGGACGAGACTTTCTTGTTCGAATCGGCCGATTCTGCGTTCACCGTTTTGATGATTTTCCCATGGTCTGCAGGAGATAGACGAGACGAATCAAATTGAGAAAAAGCTTCCGCTAGAACACCTCCAGCAAGCAACTCACCTGTTCCGACGAAAATCACATCGTAGGTTTTTCCGCCCGGGGTTTTAATTTGCGGATCGACGGCGATGGCGGTGAATCGATAGCTGAAAGTCAAACGAAACGGGACGAGAATTAGCATGGGAGAGCTTGATTCATGGTTTACAAGGTGCAAATCGTATAAATTATGCGCGTTTCATAGCCGACCGCGAAAATTAATTAATCTCGTCAAATTAGCATACACCCGTGCGCAGCAAAAGGTGAGCTAAATTAACTGCATAACTTGCGTCGAGTGTAGATGAATGACGGCGGTGGCGGTTGTAGAAATTAAAACCCTGATTAATCCACCTAAGGATAATACTGTATCACTCGTTATAGAGAAGACATGAAAATTTGTGGCACCATTTTTGTCAAACTATTGGAACACAGCAAGAGATCCTACTTGTTCATTTTTTTTCTACCAAAATTGATATAAGAGTCGAGCCCATTCAGAATGAGTATTCTTCATCTACACCAACATTTGAAAAAGGCGTAACAGTTTACATGCTTTTTTACTTTTTTGCTTCTCGGTTTCTTGTCTACATACGTAGCTATACACATAGACAAAGTACTGGAAGGAATATTTTTTGGCGGTTGTGCCCTTTTCAGATGTTAGCCTAGATATTTAGAAAGACATTTATATACAAAAAGGCATTATTTCAAGTCGTCCAACTGAAAGATGTGGAGATAAAACTTGACTCTTGTATTGATGCTGTAATTTTTTAGTTTTGACAAAAATATAAATTATGATCATCTTGGAGCTCTTGAGACGTTCTATAATACACACAAGCATTAACAAATTCGCCCAAAATGGGTTTGAATATAGCCAATTTATTCTTGCAAAAACCATTCTTGGAGTGAACAAGTAACTTTTCGTCGTCCTTTGCGAAAGGTAAAAAATATACTTACACCGTGCTGACTCGAGTCAAAATCGGTGAACCGAAAAACGTTGGCACGTTTTCATCCATCAGCGAGTGTGTCTTTTTGAAGTTGAGTGTAAGATCCGGCAGGGTTCGCGAGTCGTTGTGACATGAGCCGGGACGAGGGTCCGGTACCTAATTGGGATAGACAGAGAAATTGTAAAGTAATTGCATATGGATTGTGAAATGTGGTAAAATGATATTATCAGATCTTGATAGGGCTAAATTAATATTTGAGTTTTGCTTTAAAAAACATTCTAAAACGGAGCTTTCAAATAACTATATAAATAAAGATCAAATGCTGAACAACGTTTCCATCCAACTGCGTGAAATCTGGGTACCTTATAGGATGTAAATCAGTGGTTTTCAACCTGGAGTACATGAACATCTGGGGGTACCTCGCACAAAAAAGCGTATTGGCGAATTTGGACCATTTTATATATAAAACTACTGATAAAGTTTTAATAATTCTTGATTCTAAAACTTAGTATTGTATACAATATCGCCATCAGTGGAATATAGGACAATGGAATCCAACCTACACCAACCAGCACAGTTTATGAAGGGTTGTGGGATAAAAGACCAAAAGGACAAAACGTCAAATGATCAAGAATATGCTTCTGAACGGAAGTAGAAGCAGAATCTAAAGGCTCGGAAGCCTACATTTGAGAGACATGAAGGCCTTTGTCCGAAAGCCTAGTAGCTTATTTGCAAGAGGCTTGGAAGCAGAGCATAAAATATTCACCTTCACGAAGCAACTTCGATTCTAGTATTGACAAACGTCGCATGATTATTTAAAACAAAAATTACTTACTCAGTTTGATACTGATACTGAGAATTGTCCCATAATTAAAACATAATGAGCTTTGATTATATTGGTTTGTCGGCGCTAAAAGTGTCTCTCAATTGAACGTCGGGATTTGCTCTATTTGGGTAATTATTCAAATTATCATATGAGTATTCAGTCTCACAGAAATTTATTAGTTTATGAGATCTGAATAAATACTCACTGACTGATATTCGATCGGGAATTGACAGTGTTCAGTCGAATATGAATATGTTACGAACTGAGGATGACAAAGAAGGCAGATAGGCTTCACCAAAAACATTCGATTATTCCTCCTTTCAAGAGGCTCGGAAGCCTCCTTTCAAGAGGCTCGGAAGCCTCCTTTCTAGAGGTTAGGAAGCCTCCTTTCAAGAGGCTCGGAAGCCTAGTTTTAAAAGGCTCGGAAGCCTCCTTTCAAGAGGCTCGGAAGCCTCCTTTCAAGAGGCTCGGAAGCCTCCTTTCAAGAGGCTCGGAAGCCTCCTTTCAAGAGGCTCGGAAGCCTCCTTTCAAGAGGCTCGGAAGCCTCCTTCAAAGGGCCCGGAAGCCTCCTCCAAGAGGCTCAGCCTCCCTTTCAAGAGGCCTGGAAGCCTCCTTTCAAGAGGCCTGGAAGCCTCCTTCAAGAGGCCCGGAAGCCTCCTTCAAGAGGCCTGGAAGCCTCCTTTCAATAGGGCCCGGAAGCCTCCTTTCAAGAGGCCCGGAAGCCTCCTTCAAGAGGCCCGGAAGCCTCCTTTCAAGAGGCCCGGAAGCCTCCTTCAAGAGGCCCGGAAGCCTCCTTCAAGAGGCTCAAGCCTCCTTCAAGAGGCCCGGAAGCCTCCTTCAAGAGGCCTCAGCCTCCTTCAAGAGGCCCGGAAGCCTCCTTCAAGAGGCTCAAGCCTCCTTCAAGAGGCCTGGAAGCCTCCTTCAAGAGGCTCGGAGAGCCTCCTTCAAGAGGCCTGGAAGCCTCCTTCAAGAGGCCCGGAAGCCTCCTTCAAGAGGCCTGGAAGCCTCCTTCAAGAGGCTCGGAAGCCTCCTTCAAGAGGCCCGGAAGCCTCCTTCAAGAGGCCCGGAAGCCTCCTTCAAGAGGCCCGGAAGCCTCCTTCAAGAGGCCCGGAAGCCTCCTTCAAGAGGCCTCGGAAGCCTCCTTCAAGAGGCTCGGAAGCCTCCTTCAAGAGGCCCGGAAGCCTCCTTCAAGAGGCCCGGAAGCCTCCTTCAAGAGGCCTGGAAGCCTCCTTCAAGAGGCTCAAGCCTACTTTCAAAAGGCCCGGAAGCCTCCTTTCATGAGGTCTGGAAGCCTCCTTCAAGAGGCCCGGAAGCCTCCTTTCAAGAGGCCTGGAAGCCTTCTTCAAGAGGCCTGGAAGCCTCCTTTCAAGAGGCCCGGAAGCCTCCTTCAAGAGGCCTGGAAGCCTCCTTCAAGAGGCCCGGAAGCCTCCTTCAAGAGGCCCGGAAGCCTCCTTCAAGAGGCCTGGAAGCCTCCTTCAAGAGGCCTGGAAGCCTCCTTCAAGAGGCCCGGAAGCCTCCTTCAAGAGGCCTGGAAGCCTCCTTCAAGAGGCCTCGGAAGCCTCCTTTCAAGAGGCCTGGAAGCCTCTTCAAGAGGCTCGGAAGCCTCTTTCAAGAGGCCTGGAAGCCTCCTTCAAGAGACCTGGAAGCTTCCTTTCAAGAGACTCGGAAGCTTCCTTTCAAGAAGCTCGGAAGCCTCCTTCAAGAGGCCTGGAAGCCTCCTTTCAAGAGGCCTGGAAGCCTCCTTTCAAGAGGCCTGGAAGCCTCCTTTCAAGAGGCTCGGCAGCCTCCTTTCAAGAGGCTCGGCAGCCTCCTTTCAAGAGGCTCGGCAGCCTCCTTTCAAGAGGCTCGGCAGCCTCCTTTCAAGAGGCTCGGCAGCCTCCTTTCAAGAGGCTCGGCAGCCTCCTTTCAAGATGCTCGGCATCTTCCTTTCAAGAGGCTCGGAAGCCTCCTTTCAAGAGGCTCAGCAGCCTCCTTTCAAGAGGCTCGGAAGCCTCCTTTTCAATATGCTCAGAATTTTTCTTTACAATGACTTATTGGATTTGGATTAGTTATGGATATGATTTAGGTTGAATTTGGGTTGGATCGGATTTAGTATATATTTGCATTGGAATTTGATTGAAATTGGAGTGGTTTTAATTTGGCTTGGCCTTTATTTGGATTTGGGTTGGCCTTTAATTGGGTTTGGATTGGATTTGGTTTAGATTTGCATTTTATTTGGATTGGAATTGGATTTAATTTGGATTGGATTTGGATAGGATTTAGATTGTGTTTAAATTGGATTTTTATTTGATTTGATTTTGATTTAAATTGAATTTGAATTGGATTTGGATAGGATTTGGATTGGATTTATATTGGATTGAAATAATATTACACTTGAATTGGATTTGGATTGAAAATGAATTGGATATGGATTGATTTCGAATTGGATTTAGTTTGGATTTGAATCGAATTTGGATTGTATTAGGATTGGATGTGGATAAGGTTTGAATTGGATATGGCTTTAATTGCGATAGGATTTAGCTTGGAATTTGATTTGATTTGGATTTGATTTTGAGTTGAATTAAATTTAGATTGGATTTGGCTTAGATTTTGATAAGATTTGGATTGGATTGGAACAAGATAACACTTGAATTGGATTTGGATTGAATATGCATTGGATATGGAATGGATTCGAATTTTATTTAGTTTGGATTTGGTTTTGATTTAGATTATAAATGGAATTGGATTAAAATTAGATTAATATTAGTTTGGACTGGATTTTAATTGGATTTGGATTGCATTTGGACTGGATTTGGATTGGGTTTGAATTGGATTTGGATTGGTTTCGAATTGGATTAAGGTTGAATTTGGATTGGATTTCAAATAAATTCGGGTTCGGATTTGATGGGGATTGTATGTTGATGGGATTTGGATTGGATTTGTATTGGTTTTAGATTGGATTTGAAATGGATTTGGTTTAGATTTCGATTGGATCTGGGTTTAGATTGGATTTGGGTTAGATATTGATTGGATTTGGATTGGATTTCGATTGGATTTGCGTTTGGATAAGATTTGGATTGGATTTGAATTGGACTTGGATTGAATTTGGATTGCATTTGGGTAGGATTTGGATTGGAGTTAGATTGGATTTGTATTGGATTTGAATTGGATTCAGGTTGAATTCGGATTGGATTTCAAATAGATTCGGGTTTAGATTCGAATGGGATTGGGTTTTGATGGAATTTGGATTGGATTTAGTTTGGATTTGGTTTCGATTTTGTTTGGATTTGGATTAGATTTGATTTGAATTGGATCTAAATTAGATTTGGTTCAGATTCTGACAGTATTTGGAATCGGATTTGCATTGAATTTAGATTGGATTTAGATTGTGTTTGGATTAGTTTTGGATTGTATTTGGAATTAGATTTAAGTTTGCATTGGAATTGGATTGATTTGGATTGGATTTGGATTCGAATTTGATTGGAATTGAATTTAGATTAGATTTGGATTGGACTTAGATTGAGTTTGGATTGCATTTGTATTGGATTTGCATTGGATTTTGACTGGATTTGATTTTTTTTCGTGGATTGGATTTGTATTAGATCTATATTGGATTGGATTTGTTTTGGACTGATAATTGGATTGGATTGGAATACGATTAGGATTGACTCTGGATTGGATTTGTTTTGAATTTTGATTGGATACGGATGAGGTTTGGATGGGATTAGGGATGGTTTTAGAATGGATTGAATTAGGATTGGATAGACATTGCATATCATTCCTTTTAAGCATGATGACCGTGCACTTCATAGTTGCTACTCCGTGATCGACCAGACTAATCGCAATTGCACAGGGAACCAATGGATGGAAGCATGGGATTTGCTCTCCAACCTAAATGTGCACAGTCCAAGAGCTCTAGTATTTTGGACGGTAGATAACGACCCTGGCCACGTCGTCATGGTCATTGGGGATGGGATGGTATTGATGATCTGACGTAATCTGAAAAAGTGATGTATGCGCTAAATTACAACACGTAGGATTTCCATTTCTCTGTTAAAGAGTACGAGTAGAGTCCGATAGCACTAATATTGCAAAATGGCGTATACGTTACTTTGTCAGATTACGACAGTGATGCAGTCACTCGCCGAGAACACCTCTGCACTCGCCACGAGTTCCTGCTGAATTTTATTGGAATCTGGGGTTAGGTTTTATGGTAGAGGTTCGTCTTGGTTAACGGACTCATTTCGGATTCTAACAGATACCTGCTAGAACTAATCAAGTTGTTAGTATAGGGATAGAATATGGAAACGGTATGAAGACCCATTTCTAGCGATTGATAGAGCATGAGAAATATATGAAAAGATACACTGTAGGAGCAATGGAACGGGCCTGGGATTGAACCCACGACCTCCTGCGTATGAGGAAGAAGCGGTAGCCATATGACCACCAAGCCCGCATAACATTCCTTTTGATTTGAAAAAGTTAGAATGAAGTTGGATTGTCTTTGGTTTAGAAATCCAGCGCTGTCAAAACGAAGTGCGAATCAGTTTGCTGAGTACTGTTGCGACAACCACAAAGTATTACACAAAGCGCCAGTGTTAGATGTTGGTAAACTAATGTAATGGTTTCTTCAGCGTCTGACACTGCGGGGCAAAGCGATCCATGGGCTGTTAGTTCCAGCTTCGAACATATATCTTCGTAGATTATTGTGGCACCTTTTTCCCACAGCTGATCAGCCAACGCGAACGACATCTACATCGTCATCCATCACTTGTTCCATCATCGGTAGTCCCCCTGACGGTGTGTTCGCTCTAGAGAAGAACCCGCGTGGTTTGAGGGCCAATATTAGTGATCGCCGATCTTAAACCTTATGTTGTGACACTCCAGGAGACCTAAGATAATCAAACTATTATCCCGTCCGCTCGAACTATACGCTACTTCTGGAACAGACAAGCGCGCACTACTGGCAACGCATGGTTGGCCTTGGTATTCGGGAAGTCGTGTCCAAATCGATACCTTTGTATCTTGTTGCTGCACGTATCCATACCCCTATTCTAGTAACCGTAGGGTCTGTTTACTGTCAGGCCACAAAGGGTGAGTAGCTCGTACAGCTTTTGCTTTTCGGAGTTTTCGATCCCGCTTGGTCGATTAATAGCAGACACGAATTTGAATAAACAGTTCTGAACAACAGCTCGCATACTCGTGTCGACCCGGCTACGGGGAATACTTCGGCCATCGACTTGACCATCTGCTCCGAGAGTCTAGCTCGCAGGTTAACTTGACGAACGTTGACGGACACAGACGAACACTTCCCGATCACGGTTTCCATCCAGGGGTAGTTGAATCGAGGGACAACATGACAGAAGTGGATCTTCGATCAAGCTGACTGGCCATCGTATGAGCGGCTCTCGGCAGAAACAATCCGGCCAGATGTCGAATGGAATATTCTTAGCTTCACTGAGAACACTACAGATGGAGAAGATAATGTCTTTGAAATGTTCCATAGAGCTATTCTAATCAATTGCAAGGTAACTATCGTTCATGAAAAGTCACACTGTCATAAAATCAGATTGAGGGAAATATTGCGGCTGGACGATTAAGATTCTTGGAAGTTTTTGTTAAGGTGATCATTCAACAAAGCAACAAATCGGCCATCTTGTACACCACATGCTGTCGGATTTTCCAAATTTTGATTTTTTGCGCTACAGTAGTACATTACTGAAAAAAAAAAATTAACAAGTTTTGGAGAAATTTAAAGAGATCCGGAAAGGTTCATTAAACAATGAAATGAAGAACACATGAGTTTCAGGAATTTCATAAGTACTCTTGAGATTTCGTGAAGAAACAACATATTTATATGGGTATCGGCTGAGATTCATGTCGAGAGTTGCGAAGGACTGTGCAATGTGCGCTCCGAATGACGTGTTATATGAAACCTAAGTATTGAGCGTGTTCAACGAATGTTTTAGCTCAACCTGCTTTAGATAATAAATCCTTGCTTTTCGTAACGAATGTAGACTGCAAAACGAAAGAGTAAGATATTGAAATATTAGCTTGTGATTTTTTCTGCATTGCGGATAGAAATAAAGTTATTGTAAGACCACAGCAACATATCTTCCCTACCAACACCTCCACATGCAAGATTTAGTTCCATTTGCTCGAATAATTCTCGAGATGGGAGAAATTGGTGGTTTATTTTGTATGGGAGCCCCCTTTCCAAAAAGGGAGGGGTCTCAAACCATCTTAAGAACCTTCCCCGGCCCCAAAAACTTCCGCATACAAATTTTCACGGTTCAGTAGTTTCCGAGTCTATAAGGGTAAGACAGAAAGAAATTCATTTTTATGTATATAGAAGAATAAGACTGTATTGAAATACAAGAGCTTCTATCCGAATTTTTACTCAGACCATGAATTATATCAAATGTGATAGTCACACCGTAGTAGCATTATAAGTGTTTTAAATTTGTTTTGCAATTTGCTTTTGCCACGACACATAAATTGATGTCAAGAAGCAAAAATCTCAGTATTTATTATTTAAAAAAATTATCCATATTTGAGTGCAGCCAGATGAGCCTGCAGAGCTATAATATAAGTGAGTTTTTCGACTGAATGATATAAACAATCACAATTTAGCACCAATATATTACCAGCTTTCTACTTCGACGGCAAATAAAACAATTTCATTGCGAATAAAAGAAATTGTTATGCTTATAAAAGAAAGGTGGACCTGTTATTTTTATATTAAAACTGCTGAGTTTGTGGTAATAGCTGTTATATTTAGTGAACACATATCATCATGTATACCAGTTAAACTATACCTGTGATTTAAGGATAATTATTCATTATTTCTATCTTTTAATTTGGTGAGAGGCTTAGGATACCAAAAATAGGTATTTAAATACCGGAAATTTCCCCTATATGACCTAAATCTGATTTACGGCTTGTTCACCCGATCTACCTTCGGAATGTTTTAGACTCGAACATTAATTGGAAGAGTAAACACAATTCTCGAGATGTCAAAATCGAATGGACCCTGTATTTGCTACAAGGCGTTTGAAGTAGATTAGTAAATCATCAGAGCGGAATAACCATTGATAATTTTGTTGAGATATGTCATTAAATTTTATCACTTGAATTCGCTTTTTACCATCTCAAGGACCGACTTGCCAACTTTTTTACCCCTGTCATCATACCAGTTCCAGAAATATAAATGCATTTGCACCAAGGCGCAATACCCATTCAAACTTGCAGACTAATATCCACAGAGATATCACAGAATTTACACTCCATCGCAGTTCGGAGCGGAAGATAGGAGGATGTGCGGTGGTTGTGAAAGCTTTCTGAAAATAGCCGTGAGGCTGATACGGAAAAGAATTTCAACACGGCTTCAGATTTGATGCGCCTTTGATCATTTACATCAAAAGCACCTATTTGCGAGAGCTGGGAAAAGCGAACCTCTTCAAACTATGTTACCCAGCGCCCATATAGCCCAAAGGCACCCCAGCCGGCAGCAGAGGTGTTTGACTGTGTCTAGTGTTCGGATTGGTTGGACGCAAAATAAAAAGAAAAAAGCTCGGCGTGCTGGAGCGGTTGGTTGGCCGAATAAGGCAGGACGAAAAATTAGTAACATAAAATGTGGAAGTAAATGGATGGTGCTGAAGCACTTACCTTCGATGGGTTAACAGGCAGCCAATTAGAGTTTAATCCACTCTGCTCCTTGAAGTTGCCTTCGAACGTGTCGGCTATATCCTGTTTTTGAAATGTGAAGAGAGAAGATTAGTTGAGATTTTTATTAATATTAAATTGTCTAACAAAGTACATTAGCATCAACTTTCCTAATTGGAATTTCTTCGAACACTGCCGAGAAATCAAACAAAATCTATGTGAACCTAGATTAGCATAGTAATGCTTGTTATCGAATACGGCTTTTAAAACGAAAGAGTAACATTTTTGCGCAAATGCAGCGTCCCATTTGTGCGTACTCAATTACGTAAACACATTCTAAACACCGGTCCCTTAAATATTAGCACACCTAGTCAGTGCGAAATTTACCCGCTGTGTGGAAAATTAGAAACAGCAAATGCAACCATTTCTGCGAACAGCACGGAAATAATATATGTGTTGACACACACCAATTAGGGCATATTTTGCGACGCAATTTACGGAAAACATTGCCGAGTTTCCACGAAAATCATTCGGAAACTGTTGCTGAGCTTAGCTTTGCTGGGGAAATTTATCATGAATCGCTGCGGTATGTAATTCAGCTGATTAGGGCTCGGTGCTGGAATGGTTAATTGGTACGATGTGCAGAATAGAACTGTTTATGGCTTAGCGGCAATTGCTGTGTATAAAATGAAGGAAATTACCTGTAATGAGAACGCGCATATGGCCGAGCCCGCAATGGCATTGGTGGATGTTGAGAAAACGGAATAGATGAGTTTCGAGTTTCCGTTACCGTAGCGCCCTTCGACCAAGCTGCTAGTTGATTCTGAGGATAGATGAACATGAAAAAAGTGTAAATTAATTAAATGCAAAAGAATGTAATGAGAATAATTATCAGCGGTCAGTTTACGTAATTGTGGCTATAATATAAAATTTGTACTACAAAAGTTTCGAAGAAGATCATTTGAAAACGAAACGAAATCAACTGAAAATTTCAGATTCTTAGAATTCTCTTAAAATGTACATGAGTCCCTCCATATGATGTGACCGAGAAAAAAAAATGCAAACTTGCAATCGACTTTCAAAGAATTGAATGAAATTTTGCCCAATTGTTCATGCATTCTCCATACCCAAAAAATCCATTTCATAGTTATTGGACCTCCCCACGATCAATACTACCGTCCTCCATTTCGGACAAATGTGTAAAACCCATAATATTGTTTTATTGATATCTCTGGAACCGTGAGATCAAGATTTTTTATTTATTTTATTTATTGTCAAATAGGGTTTCTTACCCCATTCCCGGCCTAACATGCGTACGACTGCATTATTGATTTGATATTTATGACAGGAAGCAACTTTTCCTGAATTTTGTGGGCTGTATAATACTGCAATGGGGTTCACTTCTGCTTAAAAAATAGCTATTCGTGCTAAATATCGTTCAAAAAAGCTTTTATTTGATTTAAAATAATGAGGTGCAGCACTCACTTCAGTCATAGCGATTTGCCATTCCGGCACACGTAAAAACAGTTCCCGGCCTAAACAAAATTTTACTCGATCTCTCAGCATTTTACTCTCATTCTCTCTCGGGATGGTAGAAAATGAGAATATGCACGTTCCACGACAACAAGATGCCAAATGGTATTATTCATAATCATTTTTATTTGGTTGAGAAAATATATTTACTCATCCAAATTTCTTCCAAACACTTAAAAACAATATTCTTTCACCTTTTGAAATCGAGAGAATTATAAATAACATGATAGCGTCAACGTATTAGTCAGTTTTCCTGTTAACGATGAAAGATCATTTTCATACTCCTGGCCTTATGGTAGCACGGTGCGGCTAGAAGTTCTTGGGCCGAGGTGATTTTTTGTTCGGTTTCAGAATACATTTTAAGATGTATTCTAATATGTTTAAATAACTTCTAGTGAAACGAACTAATAGGAAGAATTGAAGTGCGTGTGTTTAGAATTATGGTGTGGAGATTAACAACTTAAAGCAATGGTTGTATCGAGCCCTGTGACGATTTTCAGGTAGGTGTTTATTTGATGATACCGTTTTGTAAAAGTGGAAAGAATCACTCCGACTCAGTGGTGTGGCAAAGGAGAGCGAAGTTTTGAAATCTACATTTTTATTTTCTACAATTGGATCAATTAGGAGTAAAACAAGTGGTTGAAATATGTTGAGTATTGTGAAAGATAAATGGGAGACTTTTTAAAAATTATCAATCATAAACCTACGGCTTGCAAACAGTATAAATCATTAGTTTTCTGTGCAGTGAGCCGGGAATTGGGTCCATAGGCCCAAGTAGTGATTTACCGTATTGTCAAATGAACAGTTTTCAAGTTTTTGTTTGAAAAATGCATTTTTCACCGAATGAGTATATTTTTATTCAATAAATAACATCACCATTTTTTCTTTGGCCATTTTTATATTGGAAACGCTTAAAATCTCGAGGTAATCTGTTCTGATTTTAAGATACAGGGTTTTAAAAATGAAAAGTACTTTTTTAACTGTGAACATTACAGTTTTTTTTACTAATTTTCGAACATACACATCACACATATAAGCATTGACACGTACACACAAATGCAGCTCGATTGGTTGCCTCCTCACTTTCCACATCGCGTTCGAAATTTATTTGGAGACTAGCAGACCCGACGAACTTCGTATCGCCTAGAATGGATTTATTCTCCGCTTAGTTCTCGAGTTATGCAGAAATTTCTGTTTCATTTGTATGGGAGCCCCCCTTTCCAAAGGAAGGAGGGATCTCGAACCATCTTAAGAACCTTCCCCGCTCCCAAAAACCTCTGCATACAAATTTTCACGTCGATCGGTTCATTAGTTTCGGAGTCTATAAGGTTCAGACAGACAGAAATTCATTTTTATGTATACAAGATTAGTATGGGAAAATTTAGTATTTTTTATCGCTAATAACGTTACTCAATTCGTTAGCATTAGAGATGGGCGTTTAGATCCGTAAACGGGTAAATGATCCGGATCTCTAAAATGAGTGAATGATTCGTGGATCATTTTTTAAAAGATCCGGTTCAGCAGATCAGCTAATTATTTGACCATTTGTGAGGAAATAATTAAATAAAAGTTTATTGTTTGTAATTCATACGCTTGTAAACAAGAGAGGATAAAGTTATTGTCAGTACGGTTCAAATGTGTGAGTTTGAATGACGAACGTTTCAATTTTTTGCATACTCCTCACGTTTTGTTCAAAGGATCCGATCCGGTTGAAAGATCCGGACCATTAGAATGATTGACCCAGATTCCGTTCATCACAGTGATTCGTTTTGCCCATCTCTATTAGCATATAGTGTTAAAGATGCCGAAAGACTTTGCTTTGCTGGAACGCTACGAACGAAATAAATGTTTCTGTCAGCATTATCGGGCGACCTATGGTTGTTAGAGGGCAAAGCTTTTCTTCCTTCTTGTCCGGAATTTTCCTTTGAGATATGATTATGAATAACTTCATTTAGTTTCTTAGTCTTATAAGATTATTAATTTCGAAACAACACTTAGTTAATCTATTGGTTCACGTAGTTTTGCAGTGCTGGCAGAGTAATTTTTTTTTTCATTTGGTTTGACCCGTAAATCATCGAAGCGTTAACTTATTTTGTTGTCCTTCTAGCAAGGTACCTTCTTTCAGCAAAGTTTTTGGGCATCCTTAGGACTTAAACTTAAACGCAATCACATGGTTTACGAAAATATGAATTCTCTAGGAGTAATAATACAAAAGAAAACTGAAAGTTTAATGGCCAATAGAAAATATTATTCATTTACTTGTATAGAAAATAAAAACATTATCGCAAAAAAGATCGTTTAAATGTGGCTTGTTTTAAAATTTTCGATTGCTTGGTGAGCGAGAGACAGCTCATGGTAGTTCGGTTAACCACGCCAGTCGTCAAGTTACATTTACGTGCTGTGGTATGATTCCCATGGTAGCAACATAAAAAAATTTCGCAGATAATTTTCCACTGGTCAACTAGTATTGAATATCATGTCTTCTTCTGCCTTTTGAATGACTACAAAATTCGTTGCATCAAAAGATTTTCGGCATTTTCAACCCTGTAAATAGTCACAAATCACTGTTCCCTTCATTCTGCACGTATATGTGTCATTTACGTAATGGTTTGCCTTTTTTGTACACTATTTTTCACAATAACATAATAAAAGTCTACTCTCTTATTAACCCATTTTTTATAATCAGATCGTTCTTTTGTCGTAATTGCCCCCGTGTTGTTTCTCAAGAAAATGTTAGTTTAACATTGAAGAAGCTCTTGTATCATTTCTAGGTCCCGCTACAGCAATGAAACAAAAACTACATCAACTTTTGGTTCTCCAAACTAATATTATTTTGTAAGAATAAAAGAAAGTATAAAAAAACAATTCGGCTCCGTAGCGATCCGTAACGGCATATGGGCCGAGAGCTTTCGAAATAAATGACCTTGCCCTTTGTTAAACTTTAGAACCGATATATAAAAAACGAGATTTTTGCAATCTTGAAATCATCAAGTAGAATACATGCCATTTGTTCGCAATGCTTAGTGGTTGATCATATGATTTGATAACTTGTTAACTTGTTAACGAATTTACAGGCTTTATTTACATTTTGTACAAATAATAGAGTCGCACATGTTGCAAACGCTTTATCTTTATGGTTACAACCCATGCTATGAAATGGCCAAAATAGGCCAATGACGTACGTTTTACAAAAATACAGGAAATCTATTCATTCCAAAGTGACTAAGTTGCCAAGTACCGCCATCGGAAGTGACAATGGGTCTGGGGGGTGAGAATGGGTCATCGCTCTCACCGGCAGCCTGGAGGTCGTAGAGCAAAATTGTTCAAAAAGGTCTCTTATATTTTAGTCTTCTTGCCCTCAGATACATTCAATCCATTCTACAATCATTCTAAGTAGTTGAAACAGTGACCCATTCTCACCCCCATTTGACCCATTGTCACCCCCGACGACGGTACATTATTTTCTATTCAAAAGCTCAAGTTACATTTTTTACAATTTATTTTAAGAAAGCAATGTCTTTATATTCTTGTTAATTTTATAAAACACTCTAGCAAAGAGGTTAAAGGTTAGGTAAACATAGCAAAATCTCATGTAAATGATAAGTTCCATATGGGTCATATAACATTCAAAACTCTATAACTCTAGATCGGCTCATAGTACTTGGGATGTTGAGTGTTTCTTGTGCAATATTCTCTAGAGAATACGATGCTGGTATTATTTTCCATAATTTTCCGATGCTGGTATTATGGGGCCTTCCTTAGCCGTGAGGTAAGACGCGTGGCTACAAAGCAAGACCATGCTGAGGGTGGCTTGGTTCGATTCCCGGTGCCGGTCTAGACAATTTTCGGATTGGAAATTATCTCGACTTCCCTGGGCATAAAAGTATCATCGTGTTAGCCTCTTGATATACGAATGCAAAAATGGGAACCTGGCTTAGAAACCTCGCAGTTAACAACTGTGGAAGTGGTTAATGAACACTAAGCTGCAAGGCGGCTCTGTCCCAGGGGCATGTAATGCCAATAAGAAGAAGAAGAATTATTTTCCAAATATAAATATACTCATTGGCAGAAACAACATAAAGGGTGGCAACTAAAAAATTGGAATGACTTCAATACTTTTCTATTGGAATAATAATGCTTTCACAGAAATGTGATTTAATGTGAATGAATGCTTAGAATGAATCCTTAGTATTGCCGCACACACACCTTCACTCCAACTTTGCTTACAAAATTCCGTGGAAACAGGAAATACTGCGGCGAGCTTTGTAAATTTTCCAAGCAAACGAAGATCATGGAAAAGGGGAAGCGTCGTTTGGCCGAATGGCACTAGGCCGAAAGTTGTTTGGCCGGAAATACCAATCAGCTGAACAGACCATTAGGCCGAAAGTCATTTGACCCAATGGGTCATATGGCCGAAAGAGTCGTTTGGCCAAAAGGGTCATTTGGCCGAAAGGATCATTAGGCCGAAAAGGTCATTTGGCCGAAAGGGTCGTTTGGCCGAAAGGGTCGTTTGGACGAAAGAGTCATTTGGCCGAAAGGGCCGTTTGGACGAAATGGTCATTTGGCAGAAAGGGTCATTTGGCCGAATAGGTAATTTGAAAAGAAAGAAAATAGGAGTAAGAAGCGAGACGACTCAATTCTCATTTTTCATTTCTCACTTTAAAATTATGAGGAGCGCAAAGTGAGTAGTGTGACGTCTTACTACTCACTTCGCGCTTCTCACTTTTTCTCACTTTTCTCACTTCATTTCCATTAAGAAATGAAGAATGAAAATTGAGACGTCTCACTTCTTACTCCTCATATCTCACTTTTGAAAAGAGGAACGAGAAGTGAGTAATGAGACGTCTCACTACTCACTTTGCGCTTCTCATAATTTTTACTGCGAGAAGTGATAAATGAGGAGTGAGAAGTGGGACGTCTCACTTCTCACACTTCATTTTTCTATTTTCACTTTTGACAGCGAGAAGTGAGACACTACAAAAAATTAGTAGTGCGAAGTCGGTAGTGAGACATCTCACTACTCATTTTACGCTTCTATTTTTTTACACACGTAAAAAAATGTAATGTTATTTATTATTACGATTTCTAATACTTTTTTTTACCAAAGCAGGCGCTTAATGTAATGTATAAGAAAAAACTTATACATTGCATTAGCCACATACATTCCAAAACTTATACTTTTCATTACTTATGAATATTATTAGTTTTTTGGTATGGGGTCATTCATTTGGTGGCATAATGAAGTGTATTAGTATTTTCAATTGGGGTTTTGCCATAGCTTATAAGGTTTTTTTTCGTTACGTGCAGTGAGAAGAGAAAAATAAAGAGTGATAATTGAGACATCTCTCTTCTCATTCCTAATTTCTCACTTTTCAAATGACCTATTTGGCCAAATGACCCTTTCGTCCAAATGACCCTTTCGGCCAAATGGGTTTCGGCCTAATGGTTTGTTCGGCCTAGTGGCATTCGGCCAAATGGCGTCAGGGTCGAATGGGTTCCGGCCAAACGACCCTTCCCCAAAATGTACACGGTCGAACATTTAAGGCGGGAAAATGTTTCGAAAACTGCCATAGCATTATTCGGTCTACTCAGCTCCATTGTATACAAAAGTGATTGTAAGGCCAAAGACACGAAGCAACTCATAAGCAGGATAAGAAGCGGCATTCCGAAAATCGATGTGGTAAAACCGTACAGGGGTCATGTTATACCAGCAAGACTAAGCCGCACGACGAACCACGGATCATATGCCAATATTCATTAGTCTAAGTTTGAAAAAAATTTTATTCGATGGATTTCCTAGATCGAGCGAGAAGTTTAACCCAGCTACCTACAGCATAGTCTTACTTGGCAGCCACGCATCTACGGCGTCTACCATCTAATCGATGGATTTCCTAGACCGAGCGAGAAGTTTAACCCAGCCACCTACAGCATAGTCTTACTTGGCAGCCACGCATCTACGGCTAAGGAAGACCTCACAATATGTAGAAGTAGTTTTCGAAATTTCAATTGCCCCTTACAAATCTTTTATTATATCTGGCAGAGGGGCCGGATAGATAGTTTTTATGAATAATCCTTTATTTCTTTTTTTCGCCTTATACCGAGAAAACGTATTCATTTAAAGAAGACATTATATGTACATCCTCCCTTCGCTTTGAACCGGGAAGACGCATCCATTTATAGCCCATCCCTTCGCCTTGTCATGGGGAGACGCATCCATTTAAAGAAGGCATTACCGCTCCTTTCACCTTCTCCTGGGCAGAAGCATCCATTTAAAGAAAGCCTTACCCCACTTTTCACCTTATCCCGGGCAGACGCGTACTTTTAAAGAAGGCATTATCAAACCCTTTTTCCTCATACCGGGTAGACGAATCCATTTAAAGAAGGCGCTTCCCCTTCATTCGCCTTATACTGGGCAGACGCGTTCTTTGAAAGAAGGCGTTATCAACTCCTTTCACCTCATATGTGGCAGACCCATCAATTTAAAGAAAGCATTACCCCTTCATTCATCTTGTCCCGGGAAGACGCGTTCTTTTAAAGAAGGCGTTATCAACGCCTCTCGCATCATACCGGGCAGACGCATCCATTTAACACTAGGATTGATTCGCTAAAAAAACTTACGCGGATACATTCGTGCAGAAAATCGTTGTAACTAAATTTTCAAATGGCTATATCTCAGTGAGTTTTCAACCGATTTTCCCAGTTTTTTCACCAACCTCTTAGCCATCTCTTCTAGTTTCTGGACATTGCAAAATATTGTATCTAGGGGTGTTCAATTTTTCACTAGAGCTGTGGGAGTAAAGCAACGGATTTAGAAAAATGCGATTTTGGAGATATACTTATATTTCATTACCAAAAATGATATCTATTCATATAGTGATGATGGAAATGATAAAATAACAAATAAAAGACATCACCTGGAACATAAGAACACATTTTGAGCATCCCTACTATGCATACGATGATAATTCGGTACTTTTAGGAACCACTTTATACTACAGAATGTATGAGACTTCAGAAAATGTTTTCAAGATTGTTGTCTACTGTGAACTTATTAAAATAAATGTAAACTATATACGAAACATGTGTGATAATAAATTATGATGTTCTAGGATCTCCGAACTGTACTGGAATTTGTATCAAATGGTCTACCGAATCAACCAAGGCTTCCATAATGCCCCCAGCCGCAGTATCAACCCAATTATGTCCTCCGAGTATTTGTCTTTCACTTGCGTCTCAAATTCAAACATATGAGATATTGTAAGATCTCCAAATTGTCCTGGAGTTTGGATCAAATGGTCTACCGAATATTTGGAGATCTTTCAATATCTCATATGTTTGAATTTGAGACGCAAGTGAAAGACAAATACTCGGAGGACATAATTGGGTTGATACTGCGGTATCAACCCAATTATGTCCTCCGAGTATTTATTTTCCACTTGCGTCTCAAATCCAGGCTTTTTAGTTGTTGTAAGATCTCCAAATTGTCCTGAAGTTTAAGTAAAATGGTCTATCGAATCAACCAAGGCTTCCATGATGTCCTCTGCCGTAGTATAAACCCTATTATGTCCTCCGAGTATTTTTCTTTCACTTGCATCTCAAATCCAGGCATTTGAGATGTTGTAAGATCTCCAAATTGCCCTGTAGTTTGAGTAAAATGGTCTATCGAATCAACGAAGGCATCCATGATGTCCCTAGCCGCGGTATCAACCCAATTATGTCCTCCGAGTATTTATCTTTCACTTGCGTCTCAAATCCAGGCATTTGAGTTGTTGTAAGATCTCCAAATTGTCCTGGACTTTGAGTAAAATGGTCTATCGAATCAACCAAGGCATCCATGATATCCTCTGCCGCGGTATCAACCCAATTATGTCCTCCGAGTATTTATCTTTCACTTGTGTCTCAAATCCAGGCATTTGAGTTGTTGTAAGATCTCCAAATTGTCCTGGAGTTTGAGTAAAATGGTCTATCGAATCAACCAAGGCATCCATGATGTCCTCAGCCGCGGTATCAACCCAATTATGTCCTCCGAGTATTGATCTTTCACTTGTGTCTCAAATCCAGGCATTTGAGTTGTTGTTAGATCTCCAAATTGTCCTGGAGTTTGAATCAAATGGTCTACCGAATCAACCAAGGCTTCCATGATGTCCCATACCGCGGTATCAACCCAATTATGTCCTCCGAGTATTTATTTTTCACTTGCGTCTCAAATCCAGGCTTTTTAGTTGTTGTAAGATCTCCAAATTACCCCGAAGTTTAAGTAAAATGGTCTATCGAATCAACCAAGGCTTCCATGATGTCCTCTGCCGTAGTATAAACCCTATTATGTCCTCCGAGTATTTTTTTTCACTTGCATCTCAAATCCAGGCATTTGAGATGTTGTAAGATCTCCAAATTGCCCTGTAGTTTGAGTAAAATGGTCTATCGAATCAACGAAGGCATCCATGATGTCCCTAGCTGCGGTATCAACCTAATTATGTCCTCCGAGTATTTATCTTTCACTTCCGTCTCAAATCCAGGCATTTGAGTTGTTGTAAGATCTCCAAATTGTCCTGGAGTTTGAGTAAAATGGTCTATCGAATCAACCAAGGCATCCATTATGTCCTCAGCCGCGGTATCAACCCAATTATGTCCTCCGAGTATTTGTCTTTCACTTGTGTCTCAAATCCAGGCATTTGAGTTGTTGTAAGATCTCCAAATTGTCCTGGAGTTTGAGTAAAATGGTCTATCGAATCAACTAAGGCTTCCATGATGTCCTCTGCCGTAGTATAAACCCTACTATGTCCTCCGAGTATTTGTCTTTCACTTGCGTCTCAAATCTAGCCATTTGAGTTGTTGTAGGATCTCCAAATTGTCCTGGAGTTTGGGTAAAATGGTCTATCGAATTAACCAAGGCTTCCATGATGTCCTTTGCCGCGGGATCACCCCAATTATGTACTCCGAGTATTTGTCTTTCACTTGTCTCAAATCCAGGCATTTGAGATGTAAAATATCTTGCAGTTTGAATCAAATGGTCTAAAGAATCAACCAAGGCTTCCATAGTGCCCCCAGCCGCGATATCAACTCTTTTATGCCCTTCGAGTATTTGCATTTCACTTGCGCCTCATATCCAGGGATATGAGATGTTCTAAGATCTCCAAATTGTCCTAGAGTATGAGCAAAATGGGCTATTGAATCAACGAAGGCCTCCATGATGTCCTCAGCCGCGATATCAACTCTTTTATGTCCTCCGAGTATTTGCATTTCATTTGCGCCTCAACTCAAGGCATTTGAGATGTTGTAAGATCTCCAATTTATGCTGGAGTTTAAGTGAAATGGTCTATCGAATCAACCAAGGCTTCCATAAAGTCTCTAGTTTGTCTTTCACTTGCGTCTCAAATCCAGGCAAATGAGATGTTGTAATATCTCCTAAATGTCCTGGAGTTTGTATCAAATAGTCTAGCAAATCAACCAAGACTTCCATGCTGTTTCCAGCAGCGGTATCAACCCAATAATGTTCTCCGAGTATTCAAGTTTTACTTACGTCAAAAATCCAGGCATATGAGATGTTGAAAGATAATCAAATTGTCCTGGAGTTTGAATCAAATGGCCTACCGAATCAACAAATGCTTCCATAATATCCCCAACCGCAGTTTCAACACAATTATTTCCTCCGAGTATTTGTCTTTCACTTGCGTCTCAAATCCAGACTTATCATATGTTGGAAGATCTCCAAATTATTCTGGAGTTTAAATCAAATGGTCTACCGAATCAACCAAGGCTTCCATGAAGTCCCTAGCCACGGTATCAACTCAATCACGTTCCCCGAGTATTTGACTTTCTCGTGCGTCACAAATCCAGGCATATGAGATGTTGTAAAATCTCCAAATTTTCCTGGAGTTTGAATCAAATGGCCTACCGAATCAACCAAGGCTGCTATGATGTCTTCAGCCACGATATTAACGCAGTTTAGTGGACATAATTGTTTTTAAATTACTTTCCAAATGAACCACGACTTATAAATCAACCCTACCTTAAAATATGTCTGGATTTGAGACGCAAGTGAAAAATAAATACTCGGAGGACATAATTGGGTTGATACCGCGGTATGGGACATCATGGAAGCCTTGGTTGATTCGGTAGACCATTTGATCCAAACTCCAGGACAATTTGGAGATCTTACAATATCTCATATGTTTGAATTTGAGATACAAGTGAAAGACAAATACTCGAAGGACATAATTGGGTTGATACATTATGATGGGGGCATGGGGGCATTATGAAAGCCTTGGTTGATTCGGTAGACCATTTGATTCAAATTCCAGTACAGTTCGGAGATCCTAGAACATCATAATTTATTATCACACATGTTTCGTATATAGTTTACATTTATTTTAATAAGTTCACAGTAGACAACAATCTTGAAAACATTTTCTGAAGTCTCATACATTCTGTAGTATAAAGTGGTTCCTAAAGGTACCGAATTATCATCGTATGCATAGTAGGGATGCTCAAAATGTGTTCTTATGCTCCAGGTGATGTCTTTTATTTGTTATTTTATCATTTCCATCATCACTATATGAATAGATATTATTTTTGGTAATGAAATATAAGTATATCTCCAAAATCGCATTTTTCTAAATCCGTTGCTTTACTCCCACAGCTCTAGTTAAAAATTGAACATCCCTAGATACAATATTTTGCAATGTTTGCAATGAAACTAGAAGTCATGGCTAAGAGGTTGGTGAAAAAACTGAGAAAATCGGTTGAAAAACCACTGAGATATAGCCATTTGAAAATTTAGTTACAACGATTTTCTGAACGAATGAATCCTAGTGTTAAAGAAGGCGTGACGCTCCCTTCGCCGGACAGAGGCGTTCTTAAAAAAAAGCATTATCAGGGGTCGGCGAAGCGGCCATGTTTCTGATGCCAGCATAAAAATCATCGTTTAATTTGATACGAAAGTGCAATCATAGTCGTCGGAAACCTGCCATTGAAAATATATTTCAAATATCAATATATTTTGGCAAATTAGAGCGCTTGGTGCCAAATGAAATATGAAAATTTATTAACGGCATCAATATTCTTGTTGAAATACACCTCGCATTGATATTTTCGCACACGTTCTCGAAAAATGATGAAAAATAATTACGTCTATTTGGAAAATTTCAACCGAACAATGGGAAACGCGCAAAGATGTTGTCAAACGTAGTGGGTAAAATTGGGGGTGCCAGATACCTGGGCATTATCAACTCCTTTCGCCTTATACCGGACAGACGCATCCATTCAAAGAGGGCATTATCTTTCCCCTTTGCTTTATACCGGGCAGATGCGTTAATTCATATCAGAAACTACCTCATTTCTTTTCTTTATACAGTCAAATCTCCATGAGTCGATATTGAAGGGGCCACCGAAATGGAAATACCGAGATGTGGAATGAAAAATCCTTTGGAAGCTGTTTGAAGGTAATCACAGTAACCCAGTAAATATTTTTATTATGGTATAAATTGATTCCATGAGTTGATATCGAGTCATAGAACATCGACTCATGAAGATTCCATTGTACCTAGCAAACTTGTCCATATCAAAAACGCATTCTTTTCTCACTTTGCCTTATACCGACCGGACGCTGTCAGTCAAAAAAAAAGTATTACCTTCTTTCATTGCTTTAAATCACAATCCACAAGAATTCAACCCGATGCATGTAATTAGGCAGAATTTAATTAAATTAAATATTTCAATGATAATTATTCTCACTGAATTCCGCCAAATGGCATTCCGCGGAATGACTTTCGGTGAAAAGGTACATTCCGCGAAGTGTCTTTCGGAAAAACGGTGCATTCCGCGAAATGTGTTTCGGAGATTTGGTACATTCCGCGGAATGTTGTACCGCGAAATGTTTTTCGGCGAAATAGTATACAACCATTCTTTTCATTCCAATTTTTTAGTTGTCACTCGTTAGTTGGCAGCACTTGTACTCAAAATCGATATTTTCGATGAAATTCTCTTTAAAAAGCTTAAAAATAAGAAGTCGAGTCAAGTACGAAACACTGAAGACGACCCATTTGCCGATGAGTTGTCTAATTTTCATAGAGAAAAGCGGGAGTAGTTTGCGCACCTAACTTTTGCCTTAGAATAACCTTTGGTCGGAATGCTTTGGAAATTTGATTTAGTACACTTTGTACCAATGTTATTGTCTTCAAAACTTCTTACTACATTTTTGATGTATTTTAATTGAAATTAAGAATAAGAGAGTCATTTGCCTCGTGTCTGGGGTCCGAATGCGTTAATTCTTTTAATAGTTTGTGAAAAACGTCTCTGATGTCAGTGTCAGATTTGTGCATTTCTCCTTGAACGTAAACCGCAAGCAAATTTTCTTGGCATGTGAACTGGAAAAAGGATTCACTAATAATTTTAAACGTAGGACAATTCATGAAGAAAGGCCAGAAAAGCTTGTTCGCCTAAATATTTTCAGAAAAAAAGGAAATGCTACAATTTAAGCTGAAGCTTCAGTATTTGAAATTTTAAGGATGTACTTATTTCGTTCAAGAATGTCGCCGAATTTTGTGAAAAAATAACAATCCGTTTGTAGTCCTATATAAGATGTTCAAATAGAAAAGCTCCCTGATTATTCATTACACCCAAAACACAATTTTGACAAATTTTGTATAAAATCTTGGTATAAGAAAAGATATAAAACACAGAATCACCGTCTTCGACCAGAGGTCGCACCGACTGAACATCTAGCATTAGACAGGAAATTTACACAACACCCAGTGAACCAGTGGAGAATTTTCCGCTATGCGAAAAATTGTCTCCTTACTTCATCCTATTTTTCACTACTGGTACTTTTATAAAGTGACTTAATTTTCGAAGCACGATCTATCAGGCATCATCACCATATGAAGCGACAAAATACACTAACCGAATGTTCTGAAGGCTCTGCCACTGCTCTTCCTCGTTTTTACGGTTGAACCCATTGGAATAACAGTTAAGTGGTTGATTTAGCAGATACCACTCCGGGTGGAGTGCATTTGCAAGGCTAAAATATTTTATTTTATTAGCATGATTAGATGTAAAATTCGTCTAGGTACAGTCCGGTAGCCATCGTGCTCGCCGCAACTTCATCGTCAGCTGGGTCAAATTGCCATGCAACTGCTTGACACTGTCAGCAGACTGAGATAAAGGCCATCCGGTCGAACAAGCATGCCCGAACCGACCGAAGGCGGGAGCAAATTTTAGGTGTTGACTTGACAGGAAATTGTCCGGAACAGCATTAGTTGGGACCGTACGATATGACCAAAAGATGCACTTCATGGCACGTACATGAATTCATAATCTCGTTGTCACTCGATTGTGTGTCTCTCGCTGCCGTTTTCAACCGATCTTCCTCGGTTGCTCATTTCCAGTGTGTGACGCGCCTGTAGTAATGGTATCGGAAGGGTCGAAACATGTGAACCAAAACTGCACTTAGAAAGCATGAGATAAGACGTGATCCGGCGGGACCCGGTCAGCAACAAGTTCCCTTTGTCTTGCCATGCATCTGCAAGGCGCATTCTGGTGAAATTGGCCGTTGGATTATAATAGCTCATCAACAGCTGCACTGACGACAACGAAGGCTATGTTGCAGTCATGCTACTTTATTGAATTTGTTCTCAGGAACGGAGGCTAGACCACCCGAACCAAACCGAAACGAGTTAACTTGATGAATTCCCAAGAGGCACTAAGCCAGCAGTGCTCAATTTATGAAATACGTCGAAAACTGATTCGTCATAATGCACACCAGCTTATCGAAGGACGGAACATTTGAGAACTACTCCACAGAAAAAACCATTTGAATCAAACGACGGAAAAAATGTTGCGACGCTTCGAATTTATTTCGTTGCAGGAAAATGCTCCAGGGCAAACGAAAACTAGCAATTTTCTCAAACTGCGGAAAGAAAATTCCACTTATGAGAAACAACTTTTTTTTTCGTTTCATTTTGCCTCATCCGAGGGACGATGAAGAAAGGCAATCATAGTGTAGCATTTTGGAAGCTTTTCCACCGGAGCTTTGGCTTGTTGGAAAGGTTCTGTGCATGCAATCGATTTTTTTTGGCTCGCCTTGTCTTTCCGACTAAACATTTCTCAAACTGGTGTTGATTTTACTTTTTTCATCAGCATAGCGCAACAGCTTTTTCATTTCTTTGCAGCCCCTTGGAAAAATATATATCTTATTATCGAAACTTCAGCAGTTTTTTTTTATTTTAGACAACTAACACAGAGAGTTTGGAATGACATTGGGTGAATTTTTAGCTGTCTGTTCATAAATTGATTTCGTATAAAAACTGAACATTCAAACAATAGGCAAAATACAAATGAAAAACTGATTAGTAGGACGTTGGCTCAACGTTTTCACTTTATTGAAAACAAAAAAAAAGTTTTATTCATAAAGCTACGTAATGGTTATTAACATGACTAGATGAGAAACAGGAATGTCAAGAAAAATATATTAAGCTCGTTTAGTGGAATGTATTAAACCGTCTAGGACGAATTAAGTACTGTCCATTTAATTCCAACAGTTAATTTTCGTTATCTTTGCAGATACGTATTTCGACCACAACTGTGTGGTCGTCTTCAGTGTCTTGTACTTGACTCGACTTGAAGAAAACAATCGCAACTTACACTATTTATACTACGCTAGGTACCTAATCTAATCTTATTTGCCTACTTTATTTACCTATACAATAAAGTAATTTACTGTATAGGTAAATAAAGTAGGCAAATAAGATTAGATTAGGTACCTAGCGTAGTATAAATAGTGTAAGTTGCGATTGTTTTCTTCAAGTCGAGTCAAGTACAAGACACTGAAGACGACCACACAGTTGTGGTCGAAATACGTATCTGCAAAGATAACGAAAATTAACTGGTGGAATTAAATGGACAGTACTTAATTCGTCTTAGACGGTTTAGGAATGTCAAATTCGATGAAATATTATTCGATAAAAGTCCTTAAATCTAAAGCAATTAGGAGCTAAGAAAAAAATCCGAACGAGTTCCTCCTTATAGCGTAATCGTTGCTTTGGAGGTCCACTCTGAAATCATGTGCATTACCACTGCAACTATCCGTAACTTTATGAGTTTAAAGCAGTTAAAGTTGCATTAAATTGCTTTCTAGCTTACTTACCATTCATCTGTTAATGGTCTTTGAAAAACAATCGAAAAGATTGCCCGAGTATGCTTTGAATCCGATTTAACCCTTAAATGCGCAATGTTATTTCAAAACAAAAAACCGAAAATACGTTTAATGTTAATGATTTCACAATGGTTATTTACCGTAAAAATATTTCCGATAATTTCTAAAAAAAATCGCTATGCGCCTTTAAGGGTTAAGATCTTCAAATATGTAGATGAGCGTTTTGTTAGTTATAAATGAAAAATAGTTGCGGCCATTTTGAAGTCACTTACATTTCTCGCTTAACTTTTCAAAAGGACCTAAGTAACATTTTTTTTTCATGAATTAGTTTGAGTACTGGGTTGAACTGAACTCGAGTTGTGTGCTCTTGTCTACACAATGCGGTCGGGTCTGAGCTTGACGACCAACTGGCAAATAGCACACACACCTCTACTTGATTAGTACATGTGCTGATGAAGAATGTGTGTAGCTGCCAGACAATTTAAATATTCACGCCCACTCTAAAATGTGAGTGTGTACTACCACGGCGTGACAACAAAATGAGCATCGCCAAAACTTTCAGTACGTGAAAATATACCCAAACAACTTTTTTTTCTCTCTGAAACGGTACGTTTTAATTGGAAAACCATCGATTATTTATCGCGTCCCCTTTAAAAGGGCAGATCCATAAAGTACGTCACGAAAAAAATGTAATTTTCAAATTCCCTCCCCCCTTCGGCACACTTTGTAAGCATCGTCGCGCTTCTCGAAACCCCCTGCCCCCTAAACGCGTGACGTACTTTGTGGATGGCCCCAAATGAGATTTCTGGATTTTTTTTCATTCCAATCATCATATAAAAACTAAGGGGAAATCAAATATTATCAGATTATGATCTAAATAACTCGTTTATTGAAGCTCAAGCGTTAAAGTGCATAACGGAGCCGACCAGGATAAATTTATGTTATCCCCTGCAAACAACTTAGAAAAGCCTGGGTGAGGATTATGGTCAGCATCGTCATCTTATGCACCCAATTCTATTCCAAACCATACCAAATTGAAACTTGTTAGGTGAATGAATAAGTTTTACTAGTGTCAAAATATTATTCATTACGATTGATCATAAAAATTTACCATACTAATGAAAGAGCCTTCTTTAGCCGTGCGGTAAGATGTGTTTACTATAAAGCAACACCATGCTGATGGTCTCCCAGTTTGGTCTCGACAATTTTCGGGTTGGAAATTTTCTCGACTTCCCTGGACATAAGAGTAGCATCGTGTTAGCCTCATGATATACAAATACAAAAAATAAAACATGGCTTAGAAACCTCGCAGTTAATAACTGTGGATGTGCTGATGGAACACTAAGCTGCGAGTCCCAGTGATGGATGTTATGTCAAAATGAAGAAGTATAAGTAATGTAGATACACAGAACTTTGTTTTTACACTTTTTTGGTCGTGTTTTGATTGTGTGACTTTAATTTATTTAAAAACTATGCAACTTGTTCCTAAAAATCCTTAACACCTCATTTAAAACAAATCAGATAGCAATTGGTATACGGTGAACAGTTGAGCGTAAAAATGTGGCATACTAAGTGCACAATAAAGGCAAAATGGAAGTCAATATCTAGCTCTTGGTATACATTAAAATTTCTTCTTATTTCAATCGTAAAAAGTGACATGCGTATAAAAAATTAAACAAGCAAATTCATGTTACAACTCTTTCAAACAGCAGCTTAGTCTTTACCCCATATGTTATACCAAATACTAACACGCCACTTTTCTGCAAATTTCCTGGACCGAACCAGGAATGCATCTCAGCCACCTTCAGCATGCTTATCTCACAGGTGCAAATGGTTCGATAATAATATAAAAATGTTGTAAAAATCATTAGGTTTTCAGAAATCGTTATGTCTTGAATGTCGGATTCCCATCGTTTTTTTAGCTTAAACAATCAACTTGTAAATTTTCATATATCATGATTAATGTTTTCGAATTTTGCTAATTTATGAAAAATGAAACTAATTTGATCAGGGAGAGGTTGCTGCTGAAAAATACCAGTGCCGAACGATAATGTTTAAAAGATAAATGTTGCATTTAATAATTTCGGCTCAGTTATGCTTCTCCGCATTTGAGCCTTTGAAGTTAGGTTTAAAATAAAAGAACATGAAGTATATTCATTTATTGCATTTGTTTCATAAAGAATGGTCAACAAAATTAAATAGTCAACTCGTGAGTGACCGTAGCCGGCAGCTGGTATTAGATTTGAATGTAAGTTCCATTTGGAAATGAAAAAAAAGTTGTTCGGGACTCCTTCGGAAGTTTTTTCACGTATAGTTGAAATTTTAGCGATAATCATTTTTGGTGATAATATTGTTCTACTGAACCGTGTCCACACATGTGGAAGCATTGGTTTGGGAAATAGATTGCGAGTGCTTCGACTATGTGTTCTCCCTGTGTCGCGCTTTCTGTCATCTTTAAATTTTGTATGAGTCGTCACACTTCAGGCAATATCCCCCTCCCATCACCCCCTCTAAGCGTACGTACATGACCGGCATAAATAAAAGCCCACCTGGTATGTTTATTGTTTTAATATGATAGTGAAGTGTTTTTCAAGAAACATTAATGTTTCAATGTATTTAAAAGAATAGTAATTCATAGTAGATTGTATTTTGACTGCGTTTTTTATGAGAACTTGATGCTTCTACAATATATATTCATTTTTTTATCAATACCCTCAAAACAAGTGTGACAAAAATAAAAGCCAGAATGACAATAATTACCTTAAAGAATAATGATTCATTGATACACCCCTCAATTGATGTCATTTAGTATTGCAGTGCCCCCTGATGATTGTTTACATTTGTTCACTTCGAATAGTCTATTAATTTAAGTGCAAAGTTGGTTGATAAAGTTGCTTCGGTGCAATAGACAATATGGGTGGAAAACAAATATCTCTACAGATCCGAAATCTTGTTGTGCAAGATTATTTGAACCAAGTTTCGCAGCGGAAGTCAGCAGAAAAGTTCAAAATCAGTAGAGGAGCAGTTCGTGCAATCGTGGCCAAACATATTGCTTTGGGGTCAGTCGCTGATAGATCCGGAAGAGGCCGCTCAAGGAAGACAGATTCACGAACAGATAAAAGAATCATTGGGGAAATCAAAAAATCGCCCAAAAGTCACAGTTTGTTCATCAAGGAGAATCTCTCGCTCCCTATTTCGCACAGAACGATTCGTCGAAGGCTGGCTGAACAAGGGTTGAAGAGCAGGCTCACGAAGCGACTTTCGTTCTTCAGCAAAATACATAAGGCAAAACGCCTAGCGTTTGCTCGGAAATATATAAAGATGCCCAAAGAGTATTGGAGGCGTGTTTTTGTGGACCGATGAATCCAAGTTTTAGCTTTTCAACAAAAAGCGTCGTGAACAAGTTTGGCATAAGGATATAGAGGGTTTCCAGAAACGTCATTTGCAAGCTACCATGAAACATGGAGGTGGTAATGTCATGGTATGGGGATGCTTCTCCTGGGCCGGTGTGGGAAATTTGGTTCGCATCATCGGAACCATCAGCGGCCATGGTTAACATCGATATTCTGAAGGAAAATCTTTCCGATTCTCTTCGGAAAGCTGGACTGGGAAGAGACTTCGTGTTCCAGTAGGACAACGACCCTTAATACACTGCTAAAAAGACTAAGGCTTATTTCCGCTCACGTCGTATAAAACCTCTCGAATGGCTTCCCCAGAGTCCAGATTTGAACCCAATCGAGAATCTGTGGGCTATTCTGGACAATGGCGTAGTAAAAGATGGAGTTATGAACAAGGACAACTATTTTTCTTCTCTGCAGAGGGCATGGGACGAAATCAACCCACAGCATCTGCAAAATCTTGCTGAAAGTATGCCGAAACGTTTGCAGGAAGTTATTGAGGCTAAAGGGGGTCATATTAATTATTAAGAATGGATATTCACTGCTTTGGACTATTTTACCCGTTATGAATTGGACATGGGCTTTTATTTTTGTCATACCTTTTTTGATTTTTTTCCAATAAAATGTGTACATTTTTTTAGTTGTAAGATTAATCCATCTCAATAAAATCTTGCAACAATAAAAAAAGGCGTATCAACTGTTGAACCACTGTTGAATAACTATATTCTTTAAAAAAAATGATGACTGTTAAGCTAAAGTTTTAAAAAAGGGGGGTGGGCTTTTATTTTCGCCGGTCACTGTACGTACTTTATGGATGTTGCGGAAGGCGACGAAGGTCCTTCGTAGCTTAGAAGGGAAAGCACCTGTATAGCGTACTAGTCTCGTGGGATCAGACCCCCACCGAAGGAAGTGGTTAATCTCCAAAACATTTTTCGAACTAAATCTGTCACATATTGTGCATATGCCAAAACTCGATTTTCAGACACCAATATGTAGATGATTAGCATCTTTCGGTTTAACCTTCCAAGACCCAACCCATCCTTTGCCTTTTGTTAAAAATGTTTGAAATATTTGAAAAACTGCCCAAAAATATTTGATAAAAACATTATAACTTTTTTATGAATAGTTCCATATATTTTTATTGATTTTTATTGATTATTCTTTGGATTTTTAAAAAATATTTTTTTAAATATTTTTATGGACAGAAAATGATTTTGTTGAAAATTTTGTAAATTGTTTATTGGTAATATTGTTTTATTTTTGGGCATTTTTTTTCGTGGAATATTTTAATTTCTTTATGGAAAAATCTTTATTTATAATTGCATTTGCTTTTAAAAGTGCTAAGGCAGCGGTTTTCAATCTTTTTCTTCCGGAGACGAGCCAGCCTCGGGCTGAAAGTCTCCTTAATAAAGACAAAAAAAAAATCTTTTTCTTGAGAGGAACCCCTTCGAACTTTTGCATTAATTGAGGTACCCCCTCTCGAAAGTAAGTTTCCAATTCTCTTGAAAAAATAATTCCGAGCCCTTTGAAGGGAAGCTCCTTTCAGCTTTCGAATCCCTTTAAAGTAGGTTTCCTCCACGCCTCTTGATTGAAGGCATCTGAGCCTCTTGTAGATAGGCTTCCGAGCCTCTTGAAGGCGGTTTTCGAGCCACTTGAAAGGAGGCTTCCATTGCATCTTGGAAGGACGCTTCTGAGCCTCTTGAAAGAAGAATTCCGAGCTTCTTGAAGCGAGGTTTCCGAGCCTCTTGAACGAAGGGTTCCGAATCACTTGAAAGTAGACTTCCGAGCCTCTTGAAAGCAGGCTTCTGAGCCTCTTAAAAGGAGGCTTCCGAGCTTCTTGAAAGGAGGCAACCTAACCACTTAAAAGGAGGATTCCGAACCACTTGAAAAGAGGCTTCCGAGCCTATCTAAAGGTGCCTTTCGAGCCTCTTGAAAGGAGGCTTCCGAGCCTCTTGAAAGGAGGCTTCCGAGCCTCTTGGAAGGATCTTAAAAGGAGACTTCCGAGCCTCTCGAAAGGAGGCTTTTGAGACTTTAGAAGAGAAGGCTTCTGAGCTTGAAAAGAGACTTATGAGCCTCTAGAAAAGGAGGCTTTTGAGCCTCTATAAAAAAGGCTTTAAAGCTTATCGAAAGGAGGCTTCCGAACCTCTTGAAAGAAGGCTTCCGTGCCTCTTGTAAGGAGGCTTTTGAGCCTCTTGAAAGAAAGCTTCCGAGCCTCTTGAAAGAAGGCTTCCGAGCCTCTTCGAAAAAGGGTTTTCAGCCTCTTGGAATGAGGCTTCTGAGCCTCTTGAAAGGAGGCTTCTGAGCCTCTTGAAAGAAGGCTTCAAAGCGTCTTGAAAGAAGGCAACCTAACCACTTGAAATGAGGTTTGAGCCTCTTGAGGGGAGGCTTCCGAACCTTTTGATAGGAAGATTTTGAGCCTCCTGAAAGTGACTTTTGAGCCTCTTGAAAGAAGGCTTCCGAGCCTCTTGAAAGGAGGCTTCCAGGGACTCTTGAAAGGAGGCTTCCGAGCCTCTTGAAAGGAGGCTTCCGAGCCTCTTGAAAGGAGGCTTCCGAGCCTCTTGAAAGGAGGCTTCCGAGCCTCTTGAAAGGAGGCTTCCGAGGCCTCTTGAAAGGAGGCTTTAGAACCTCTTGAAAGGAGGCTTCTGAGCCTCTTTGAAAGGAGGCTTGAGGCCTCTTGAAAGGAGGCTTCTGAGGCCTCTTGAAAGGAGGCTTTCTGAGCCTCTTGAAAGGAGGCTTCTGAGCCTCTTGAAAGGAGGCTTGAGGCCTCTTGAAAGGAGGCTTCTGAGCCTCTTGAAAGGAGGCTTCCTGAGCCTCTTGAAATGAGGCCTGAGCCTCTTGAAAGGAGGCTTCCGAGCCTCTTGAAAGAAGGCTTCCGAGCCTCTTGAAAGGAGGCTTCCGAGCCTCTTGAAAGGAGGCTTCCGAGCCTTTTTAAAAGAGGCTTCCGAGCCTCTTGAAAGAAGGCTTCCGAGCCTCTTGAAAGGAGGCTTTCGACCCTATTGAAAGGATGCCTCCGACCCTCTTGAAAGGAGGCAACCTAACCACTCGAAATGAGGCTTCTGAAGTGCCCAGGAAGCTTCCAAACCTCTTTAAAGGAGGCCTTCGAGCTGCTTGGAAGAAGGCTTCCGAGAAGAGTAGAAGCACAAAACAGATAGACATCATAGAACAAACTGCAAATTTCAAAGTAGGCTCTTTGTGCATCAACAATCGACGAACGGCACTCCCGTATCTCCAGGGCGACAGAAAGAGAAAGCGAAGCATGCGCTTTGGCTGCTCTGTCTAATATGCGTTTTTCAGTAAAGCTTCACTTCCACCGCTAGGTTCGCTAGCGTTCTAAAATCATCGAAGGACCACATTCCACAGCACAGATGCCTATATGTTATGTGGTAGAAGGATGCTTCTTATCCTCTTGCAACGAAGCAAACCAGCTTTAGTAAAAAAAAATATTTGTTCAATCGACGTTTTGTTTGTTTGATCTTTTGTCCCGCAGCGCTTTACACATTGTGCTGGTTGTAGAAGGCAGGATTCAATCGGGATTTTTTGATCGCATTGCATATTATGTACAATGTAAATTTTGAAATAACAAAATTCACAATTATCAAAACTGTACCAATGAGTTTTCATTGGAATTGTAATACGTCCGCCATAACGCATTTTTGTCCGAGGTATCCCCTAGGGTCAGCGAAGGTGGGGTAGATGTACCCCAGGCTGAGAACCGCTGTGCCAGGGGAAACTAATCTGCACCGCCTGAACAAAACGACGCTTTGGGATTTTTGAGGATATTTTCGGTAGTTTTTCCAGAGTTTTTACTACAGCGCATGTAGTTCGGATCTCGAACTATCAAATGAGCAGTAAACATTCATGGAGATTGGTCTGAAACACCGATAAAAACGTCAAAAGGTCGTTTTGCCCCGGGGCACAATGGTCGGATTCGTCAAATTTCACGACATAAATCGATAACTCGAAAACCATCAGTGTTAGAGCTTTGACGTCTTCAGAAGAAATGATCTACAAGAAGAGATCTATTTTTGGTGTAAGTTGTCATTAGGGTGGCCTTCCGGTGAAATTTTTTTGGAATTGTATTTTTTTACCCTTTTGAGTTAGGAGTTCATATAATTCTACAAAGTTGTAGAGAATTTAATTCTAAGCATTTTTGCTTAATAAACATTTATTTTATCTCATATAGGTGATGTTTTATGACTAAATTACTAAATTTAGATAGGGTGGTCCCGAAAAAATAGTTTTTAACTTCCACTTTCGTCAATTCAGAATATTTTCAAAAACTGTCTTAGCATCGCTTCACGGTCTTTGGATGGCGCATCTTTTGGTTACATAAGACGGCTGATAGCTTCATTTTCAAGCATATTATAAGCGTTTTTTCATGAAAAAGTGATATTTTTCTGAGCATTCTACTGCAGCTAGTAGCAAATATTAGCAAAAATTTCAATCGTTATCTGAAAGTATACATGCAGGCCCATCAAATCCATGGTATTTCATTTGTCCATGTTTGTCCACTTTTGATTGATAATCATATTAGTTTTTGTATAAAAAATCAGCTATTCCATGGGAAACACATATACCATATCTCTGATTTTTGCAATATTTCAACTCACTTTTTAATTTTGTCCGATTTCGATCCATGGTGGTCGAAAAAATCAACATTTTGGAAAAAATATTTTTTTAAAACATAATTTTTGAACTACTGGACCTATTATCAATGTCCATGGAATCACATGTAGTCATTGGCGACCCTCACTTATAAACTGTGAAAATGAAATTATTCTGCGAATTAGCCATGAAAAACCAACTTTAATTTTATGATTTTGTATTTCGCCACAAAAGTAGCGCTCTTTTATTTAATGACCTTTGAAAATCGTTCCAGTAGTTAAAATGTCAAAATGATTTTTTCGACTTCTTTTCCACACGAGTTGATTTAAATATTTTAGGTAAAGAACGATTCTTTGTGTGCTTTGTGGCCGTGTGGTTAGCGCCGTCAATCGTCTAGAGGCATGGACTATGGAGCGTGGCTCGATTCCCGCCTCGGTAAGAAGGAAACTTTTCGTGATCGAAAAATTGTCCACCTCACTGGGTATTATGTGTCCTGTCAGTTGTCTAGGTGTTAAGTTTTCAGTCTCTACGTCCTCTGGCCGAAGACGGTGTTCTTGTCTTTTATTCTACCAAATATTGTGAAAATCCAAAAGATGATATATGTGTTTCACCCTAATTTTTCATACAAAAATAATACTATCGTTAAACAAAAGCGGACAAAGATGGACAAATGAAATACCATGGATTTGATGGACATGCATGTATACTTTCAGAATACGATTGAATTTTTTGCTAATATTTGCTACCATCTGCAGAAGAATGCTCAGAAAAATATCACTTTTTCATGAAAAAAATCATGAAAAAATGAAGCTATCAACCATCTTATGTAACCAAAAGATGCGCTATCCAAAGACCGTGAAGCGATGCTAAGACAATTTTTGAAAATATTCTGAATTGACGAAAGTGGAAGTTAAAAACTATTTTTTCGGGACCACCCTATCTAAATTTAGTAATTTTGTCATAAAACATCACCTATATGAGATAAAATAATTGTTTATTAAGCAAAAATGCTTAGAATTAAATTCTCTACAACTTTGTAGAATTATATGAACTCCTAATTCAAAAGGGTAAAAAAATACATTTCCAGAAAAATTTCACCGAAGGGCCACCCTAATGACAACTTACACCAAAAATAGATCTCTTCTTGTAGATCATTTCTTCTGAAGACGTCAAACCTCTAACACTGATGGTTTTCGAGTTATCGATTTATGTCGTGAAATTTGACGAATCCGACCATTGTGCGGGGGTGCATTTTGCCCCAGTTTACCCTAATTTATTTTTGTTTTGTGAAACATTTTTAATTGTTTATGAAAATTTTGCATTATTTGTGGAAAATATATATTTATTTATTGCCCATCTTGATAGGAAATTTAGGGGAGTTTTTATTTTTATCATTTTCAACATGGTAAAACATCAATGGAGTTCAACGCATAACGTAGTCGAAGTATTATATGTTAAATGTTATTATATATTATGTTATTATATGTTAAACAGATCTACTTAGAAGATATTATCGATTTTCAATGTATTCTATCAAATGAATTCAAATCTCGCTTAACTTTTTAAAACGACTTAAGTAACATTTTTTCATTAATTAATTTAAGTAATGCAATCAAAAGCTTTCATATTGGTCTGTTAATTGCAATATTCAAATTATTCATGAAAAAAATGTTACTTAGGTTCTTTTGAAAAATTAGGCGAGAAATCTCGCATAAATTTTCAAAAGGACCTAAGAAACATTTTTTTCATGAATTAGTTTGAGTACTGCAATCAAAAGCTTTCATATTGGTCTGTTGATTGCGCTATTTTAATATGTCGAAAACCATGTTTGTAAATAGAATTAAGGAATTAGATTAGCCTTTTTAATATAAGATTAACAGTCTGTACGAATTATTCGAAGATGGAGTTAAATAAATAAATAAATAACCTGGGCCTTCAGCTCATCTAGTTCGGTGACAATTGTTGAAGACGGGGTGACTCAAACACGTTATCCCTTGCCCTACACAGTTCGGCAATGTCCCAGTAAGGGATGTAATGCTAATTAGAAGACACAATTCTTACATGCACTCATCACATATCCAAATCACTAAGACCAACACATGAAGCGTGGAATCGCTTGGCACATCTTACTTCACAGACCGTGTATAGCTCGTTCAGTTAGATTAAATCATAAACGGCGAATTAGCATTCTAGTATGGCCCGTGCGTGGAGACGCGTAGTAGCGGAAGAGGCCCCAAAACGCCCCCCCCTCCCCACTTTCTGGTATTAACTTATATTTACCATGTTTGAGATTGTATTAACAAAACTAGACGTAAAATTATGTAGGTTAGGCGAAAAAAGTATCAAAATAATTGAAAAGAATGTATGAAAAATATTTTTCTTACACATTTTTATTAAACATCTAACATTTTGGCGAAGCAAAACGCCATAGTGGAACTAACCTACAATGTACTACGCGTCTCCACGCACTGTCCATACCAAAAAGCTGATTCGCCGACGCGTGGGTCGTTGTTTCCTAAGAGCTGCCGGCTAAAAGGTATTTTGCCTCAAGAGTTTTCTGGCAACGAAACATCACCACTTTTTTGAAATATGAATATTGCTAGTGTGATTAAGAATTTTAAGATGGTATTGGCTAGCCATATTGTTTAACTGTTGCACGAGGTTAAAATACCCATGTTTCATTTTGGGGCCTCTTCCCCTATTTTTTTTATAAATCTGTGTAAAAGCGTGTTCATCCTGTTCATCCATGATTATGAAAACTATAAGATAAGGAACAGAAACCCTACCTACATTTTTTTTTTAAGAACAACCAAAGAGATTTGCATATACTCCAGACCTTAATTACATTATGAACCTTTCTTACTGACAATAAACATATTTCATAATACTTACGAATTTCATCGAAGTAGAAGGGAAAATCGCCGGGCATGGAGCAGTTGAGACGCGACTTCAGATAGGTGGTCCATCTGTTTTTGTACCGATGGGGCCCACCTTTATCCCATTTGCAAACCCGGGCCACTCTGCTGACGACGGCCTGCCGAGGAAAGCGCAAAAAAGAAAGATGCATTTTTAATAACCATTCTTGCCGTGCCGTGGCACCAACGCCAACGGAACCATCGAGTGGGGGCGGTAGCAACTAAATTCTCATCTTTTCTTACCTTTCCACAGTTGATGAATTCGACGGCCGTCTCGCGGAAGAAGAAGTAGACAAAGTCGCCCTGCGTGAACGATCCGACGAAGTTGGGTGCTGAAATATTTATGAACGTGATAATGGTCAATTTACACCTCTGCACACTTCGAAAGGGGTTATTAATTATTCATTCATTTGTCGATTACTATTAAACAAAAATAACACCCGTAATGAGCTAAGGTCAGACGAGGACGGGAAGGATAAAGGACTGGCGTTAATGAAAGGAGTTGCGTAGACCAATAATGTAGTGGTCGGTTTTGTTTTGCCAATGCAATATGTTAATTCCGCCCCTGGGAACCATTGGCCAGTTTAATTATTATGATTGATTGAAACATGGATTCGATGGAGCAACAATGGGTCATGGCGAGCTCTACATGAATATCGATATCAGGGTCGACAATAGTAGGATATATGATAGTTTTTGTAGTCCACACAGGGGCTGCTTATTGAAAGCTGACATGGGATAATAAACAGTCCAATTAAGCTTGTTATATCGGAATAATGCTTTTGTTGAGTACGCTATGGAAGTAATCGATGTCGTTGGTAATCCAGGTCTGATGGAAATGTAGATTTTATGCTATATCAGTTATCATATATTAATTCAGTCAGGCGGCTCATCTAGCGCTCACAAATAAATATTCGTTAAGAACACTTGTCAACAATTAAAAATGTACTTAGAGTAAGATATTAGGCATACGAAATCAGCTCACAACCCGAAATCAGCAATAAAAATCATATTAGTGTTTGTACATGTAGTCTACCTGAAGGGTTTTTGAACATCTTCTTGGCAAAATGATAAAAAAATTGGTTTATCTTGCTTTTGGAAATCTGGCCTAAAAATGAATTTGAATATTCATTCTGACAATGGCATTCATAACATTTCAATTTTATTATGCATTTTACAACTGACAAGAATCAAAGGTGGAAATGTTCCTGGCGCTCGATCTTACGGTTAATTTCTTACTTAATTCCGGTCAAAATTCGCTCAATAAATACGTTTAATGTATATTTAAAACGCCAAATAAAAATGTCAATGCAACAACGAGAAAAACCTTATGCCCCATAAACTTCTCTTTAGTTACCGAGTAAATGCCCTACCCTCTCTAATTAGATTCGGTTGGCAATTATTTAGGAATGCAATCATCAATCATCAAAGCACCTTGCGGTGATATCCCATCAAGAACTTAGTGCCTTCGTGTTCCAAATGGGCCTGCGGTTAGTTCTCCCTAAGGAAGCGGGCGGCGTAGCATCCAAAGTCAGTCAAATTACGGCGGAGCATGATTCGGCGCGCACTCCGACGATAGCGGAGACATTCCCATAAAAACCGAACCAGCCGCGCCAGGGTTTTAAGAAACAGGGAACGAGAATTTGTGAGGACGTGGGTGGCATTCACTGCTACATAAACATAAATTAGTGACATTTTATTACCGTTCAGGCTCAAACTGTCGTACTGCTCGGTCTGCAATGGTTCCCGGTAGATAATTGGGTCAAGACCGCTGAAGTCAGCCACCGTGCCGGAATAGAGTTCGTTATCTGAAAAAGGAAAGAAAGTAGACAATAATGAGAATTGCACGGGAGAAAAGCCGGGGTGGTGGCAGAATGAAAATGGTTTCTTCCGTTTTCCCCAAGTAGGACGGGTGCTCAGAGATATACGTGCGGTATTTTGTTATGTGATTGCCATCGGGGAGCTTCCTCATCCCTGAGGGCGGAATGAACTGGTGGAGTGTTTACCTACGTGGGCCGTAGCCAATTTATTCCAAAATCGATTTTATACGTGATTTCATGTCCTGCTAGTAGAAGTTTTTTTTTGTATTCGAAGGGCGAAAAATAATGACATTCATCAATTTCCCCTGGTGGAGTTCCAACCAGTAAGATGTGCCATTTGTGACAGGCGAATCTGATCATTGAATGACATGTATTTTTCTCTTACCAGATAAGCGTGATTAATATTCATCATATATCAATGACTATCACATGGAATGATAGGATGTTGAATATGCTCGACCCACTTTTTTTGGAAGCACTTTGATAGATATGTAAAACAAAAAAAAGCAATGTGCTTGAATTTTCTGCAGAAGTTTAAATGACAATTCATCTCGTTGCTGAAAGAGGTAGCAAACATCGTTTGATTGAATTTATGATTTAACAGTAGCCACTAAGCTGTATTAATAGCTGAAAAAGGTTCTACTGAGCTTAGCTGACACAACACAATTTTGGGATCGCGGGTCGAATCCTGTGGACAGAGAAAAAAAAACACAAACCTCCCCTTCCGTCCGAAGCAAACCGTTTCGTCTCTCATATTTTTCGTGTTTGTGTAATGTGTCAAAATAAGAAGTAGGACTAGGTCAAAATCAGAATAAAAGATAAGGTATGAAATTCTGTAATTTACTTCATAATGAAAACGTTCGAGTGATACTAATCTGCAATGTACCAAGCGCCTCCACCCACACGCATCCATTCAGCGACCCATTGTCCATACGGGAAAGCGAATAGCTACAATTGACAGATTATAGCAGCATTTTCTAATTTAGGGCAGTGAATGATTTCAGAGGGAAAGTGAAAAAAATCTCTCACTGGTATCTCATCATATATCAAATGGAGAAAATGAGGAACAAGCATCAAGCTTACTTGACCCATCTTGAAAATGGCTGAATATGAGTCCCATTAACCAGGAAAACGCGACTCATATGCAGTCATTTTCCATCTGGGGCAAACTGGCTTGATATTTTTTGACTTTCCCAGAACAAGTATTCCTATTTAACAGTGCCATTCTATATTATTATGATGAATATGACCGTTACAGATTCTAACTCGATAACGACGAAAATCCATATTCACTGATATGCGATCATAGGCGGTGTGCACCCAAGCCAAAAATTGTTAGGGTTTATATTATGCAATCTCTGCATAAGCAATACAGCGTTTACCTCCGATTTTATCACGGTTTTCGAACGATTTTGATTTTGTCACCACAGAAAAATTTAAAAATTTTAGTCGTTCTTTTTATTTTTGTTAATAATTTCGCAAACAACAACGATTTTTTTTCTTCTTTATTTGAAATGGTTTCAGCCCTTGGCTGGTTCACCTCTGGACTCACAACGATTTTTATGAAATAACTTTCACCGGCTGTGTCAAGGATTTTGCCACATTGCCTTTTTTATAACCCAAAAAATCACTAGGGTAATAAAATTGTAAGGGTAATAAAATTGGGATATTGCTGTATTTAATAAAAGTTATGTTCTATTGGTCTCCAAAAGGCCCTAAAAAAATTAAATAAAAAAGAAAATCATTAAACTCTTTTGTTAAAGAATTTTTTGAAAATCAAAAAAAAAAAAATCCGAATACCTCCAAAATCGAGTCTACGACCTGTTTTGTAGATAAGACATATGAAACCATTCAGTCATCTTGGAGGTATTTATTTATCCTTACAGATCACTTGGAGATTTTTTTTTTCGATCAGTCGGCCTCTCTCTCGCTTTTAGAAGTTCCGGAGTTCCGTTCTTCCTAGCGGCCTTGTCGTTCTTCTTCTTCTTCTTATTGGCATTACATCCCCACACTGGGACAGAGCCGCCTCGTAGCTTAGTGTTCATTAAGCACTTCCACAGTTATTAACTACGAAGTTTCTAAGCCAGGTTACCATTTTTGCATTCGTATATCATGAGGCTAACACGATGATACTTTTATGCCCAGGGAAGTCGAGACGATTTCCAATCCGAAAATTGCCTAGACCGGCACCGGGAATCGAACCCAGCCACCCTCAGCATGGTCTTGCTTTGTAGCTGCGCGTCTTACCGCACGGCTAAGGAGGGCCCCATAAACAGCTGTCGTTCTTCAGCTTTCGGATAACTTTTCTCCTTTCATCTAGCATGACCATGCATGCATGGGTGGCTCAATTGGTTGTTCATTATCCTGAATCCTGATTCTGATTTTGCCCATTCTACTTCTAATTGGCGAAGCATATTCTATCGTAGAGTAAACATCTGGTCAGAATAACAAAACATGATATGGAGTTGATTGATATAAGAGATAAAAGAACAGGTAACAATATCAAATATTTGCACCGAAATATCATTTAAATATCAAGATATGCTATGCATAAGAACAAACTAATGGCACATGATAATGGTCACTTCTTACAAATAGCATAACTAAGGGCAAAATATTGAAAAATATTATCGTCTGATATGTTATCTCTTATCTCAATCACGTCCATATCTCATTTTGCTATCTAATCAACATTTGATATTATTAAGTTATTTTCGTCTAGGCTCGGAAGCCTCCTTTCAAGAGGCTCGGAAGCCTCCTTTCAAGAGGCTCGGAAGCCTCCTTTCAAGAGGCTCGGAAGCCTCCTTTCAAGAGGCTCGGAAGCCTCCTTCCAAGAGGCTCGGAAGCCTCCTTTCAAGAGGCTCGGAAGCCTCCTTTCAAGAGGCTCGGAAGCCTCCTTTCAAGAGGCTCGGAAGCCTCCTTTCAAGAGGCCCGGAAGCCTCCTTTCAAGAGGCCCGGAAGCCTCCTTTCAAGAGGCCCGGAAGCCTCCTTTCAAGAGGCCCGGAAGCCTCCTTTCAAGAGGCCCGGAAGCCTCCTTTCAAGAGGCCCGAAAGCCTCCTTTCAAGAGGCTCGGAAGCCTCCTTTCAAGAGGCCCGGAAGCCTCCTTTCAAGAGGCTCGGAAGCCACCTTTCAAGAGGCCCTGGAACCTCCTATCACGGAGCCCGAGAGCCTCCCTTCAAGCGGCCCCGGAGCCTCCTTTCAAGAGGCCCGGAAGCCTCCTTTCAAGAGGCCCGGAAGCCTCCTTTCAAGAGGCCCGGAAGCCTCCTTTCAAGAGGCCCGGAAGCCTCCTTTCAAGAGGCCCGGAAGCCTCCTTTCAAGAGGCCCGGAAGCCTCCTTTCAAGAGGCCCGGAAGCCTCCTTTCAAGAGGCCTAGAAGCCTACTTTCAAGAGGCCTGGAAGCCTCCTTTCAAGTGACCCGGAAGCCTCCTTTCAAGTGGCCCGGAAGCCTACTTTCAAGAGGCCCGGAAGCCTCCTTTCAAGAGGCCCGGAAGCATCCTTTCAAGAGGCCCGGAAGCCTCCTTTCAAGAGGCCCGGAAGCCACCTTTCAAGAAGCCCAGAAGCCTCCATTCAAGAGGCCCCGGAAGCCTCCTTTCAAGAGGCTCGGAATCCTCCTTTCAAGAGGCCTGGAAGCCTCCTTTCAAGAGGCCCGGAAGCCTCCTTTCAAGAGGCCCTGGAGCCTCCTTTCAAGAGGCCCGGAAGCCTCCTTTCAAGAGGCCCGGAAGCCTCCTTTCAAGAGGCCCGGAAGCCTCCTTTCAAGAGGCCCGGAAGCCTCCTTTCAAGAGGCCCGGAAGCCTCCTTTCAAGAGGCCCGGAAGCCTCCTTTCAAGAGGCCCGGAAGCCTCCTTTCAAGAGGCCCGGAAGCCTCCTTTCAAGAGGCCCGGAAGCCTCCTTTCAAGAGGCTAGGAGGACTCCTTTCAAGAGGTTCGGAAGCGTCCTTTTCAAGTGGCTTGGAACCCTCCTTTCAAGAACTTTGGAGGTTTCATTACAAAAGGTCTGGAAGCCTTCTTTCAAGAGGCTCGGAAGCCTCCTTTCAAGAGGCTCGGAAGCCTCCTTTCAAAAGGCCCGGAAGCCTCCTTTCAAGAGGCCCGGAAGCCTCCTTTCAAGAGGCCCGGAAGCCTCCTTTCAAGAGGCCCGGAAGCCTCCTTTCAAGAGGTCCGGAAGCCTCCTTTCAAGAGGCCCGTAAGCGTCCTTTCAAGAGGCCCGTAAGCCTCCTTTCAAGAGGCTCGGAAGCCGACTTTCAAGAAGCCCGGAAGCCTCCTTTCAAGAAGCCCGGAAGCCTCCTTTCAAGAGGAAGCCTAAAAGGAGGCCCGGAAGCCTGTATCGTCATTTAATTCCCGTCTGATCTGGTGGCCGTTGATAAAATAACACAAGAGCACCAGCGGGCCTCGTACGATGCGTTCCTCAATCGTCTGCGACGAGTGGTTAAGCTCAAGGGCAAACAAGATGAACTTTACCCGTAAGCTTTTAAAAAGTGATATGTTTTCTTGTGAAATTGAATGAAATTGAAATGAAATATTTTTGTTTTGATCAATTTGTCTGTTAATTCTAATGTAGCACTTCAATAGTCGGACCCTGTAATGTTAGTCATGTATGTCGAGATCAGAAACCTGTTCCAAGGACATCGATGGATCAGTTTTGCTCTTGAAAGAAGGGGTCAATTAAAGAAGTGAAACATTAATTTATTAAATGATGTGAACTGGTTCCCAGCGAAAGTGGTACATGTGGTATATTGAGTACATTTTACATGAGACGCATTTTCACAAAAACTTCAAATAATAAATAAAATTTGCTATTTACTTGCAATTTTTGAATTGGAAATGGTTTCGACTTTCCTAGGCATAAAAGTTTCATCGTGTTAGCCTCACGATATACGAATGCAAAAATGGTAACTTGGATTAGAAACCTCGCAGTCAATAACTGTGGAAGTGCTTAATGAACACTAAATGGCAACGAAATCGTAATTGTGATATTGTATACCATAAATTAAAATGTGCATATCTCCATTATATCTAGTTGTCAGAAATATTTTGTTCGTTATTCTATTAAGCTCTCTGGAAAGCTTTCTATTTCCAGATCTTTGCAAAAAACTGAAAATCGACAAAAATGGTTTATCTATTACATTTCTGGCAGCGCTTCATGTATTCTGAAATAAGAAATGAAAAATTTAGATTTAAGAGCAGTGTTTCATTACGTTATCAATCTTTGTTTTAGCGACATCTTAGCAAGTCTTTCTAATTCTCACAGAAATATAGAGTAACATGATAACAAATACTTGATACGTTTACCAGCACAAAGGAAAATACTTCAGACGACAGGTTAAAACCGAGCCATGCAAAAGAAAACACAAACTCCGAGTACGACCAACGATGCTTTGTGCCATGCAAATACCCTTTCGCAAATATTGAAACCATGTTGGATGGATGCTCACTGCCGGTAGCAGCGGGGGAAAAGTTTCGAAAGAAAATTGAACAAGGAAATAGTTTTGGAATTGCATTCAGGAATAATAACAGAATGCCAGTGGTGAAGTCGACAACGAGCTCCAAATTCCATCGGGAATACCTTTCTTTCCGGTTATTTGTCCACACTGCATGAAGGGGGAAGATGCCATTGTACCAATGAAATTATCAGTTACGTCTTTTGTCTCACTATCTCTAAGTTTTGCTGCTGCATAATTGCTTTAGGTACTTGATTAACATATTGAACGTACGATTCAGGTAGATATAATATTAAATCAAAATGGTGAAAAAAATATTGAAATAATGGCAAACTACGCGAAATGAAGCCATACCGGGACACATCTGAATTAGTAGTAGTCAGTCATTACACCCGGAATTCACTGTCGACCTCTTTGATATATGCAGTTAAACAATATGCATTTCGAGAGAGTCTAGTGGTCGAAAACAACAACTAAATTTGATCCCAGCTGCCTAAATATGCTTTAATCCAACAAATGACGGCAGTCATCATTGCTGTGTCATTGTAAATCCTAGATGGGGGACGATACGTTAAACCTCTTTAGGCTTAGACAAATGAACGTTCTGTCCAGCATCCGCAAATACAATAGAAACCGGAGGAAAAAGAAGAAGGAAAAAAACGACGCCATGATCCACTTTCGCCTGACGAGATGCCTTTGTTTGGCACTTGGTCCTGACGGTCCTGGCCAACAGACCGACCATTCTTCTATCAGTCATTTACCTGTTCCACAAGCGTTCATCATGCTGCCCGACTCGGCGGGCGAGCCGGTTTCATTTGAAGCGAGCTTCGCACCGTGGTGCTCCACCTCTTTCGCGTCGGAAAAATCAGCGCCAAGGATTTGCGATGAGATGGATATCGTATCTGTCTCTGAGTCAGTGCTTTCGCATAGCTACTGCCGTTCTATTGATGCTGGTCTCCGACGTTCATTAGAGGGCGAGCGGGTAAAAAAATGATAACAAAAAAGACAGAACAATGCTGGGATACTGCAATCACTTTGACATAGTCTGGCGGATAGAATGATGGGTCCACATAAAACTGACACACTTGGGATCCAATCGAGTATGACGTTTCTTAATGAAAAAGCTGGATTAGATCTAGTTCACAATATATGAATTAGGAAAAGGTTTATGTTAATATATCAAAGTTACTCTTTATGTGGCAAAAATAAGTATGGATTTCCTATCTGTTCGAAAGAAATCAGCTATAGTATAAGTATTTCTCCACAATAAATTGATTGGTTTTGCACCCGCCAAACTACAGTAGAATAACTATATGGTGTGCTAAGTCGATGTGTCTATCTCTATATGCACAGAAGAAAAAGCTAACTCTGGGTTAGCTGCTCGCTGGGGGATTAACGAGAAAAGTGTTACAACTCTCAGAACATAAACCTTGTCATTTACAGATGAAATCCCTTTTGAACAATCACAACCGTTCACATGGAGGGTAGAAGAAAAATTACATCAGAGAAAAAATCAGATATATCACACTTAATAAATATGACGTGTAAAACAGCATACATATTTATGGTGAAGCTTTCATTCATGTGAAAATGAGATGGACTGCAATTCAATAATTATCTTCTCTATATAATAAAAATGAGTTGGTCTGTATTCGTATTCTTCATTCCTTCAGCAGATATGTTCGTTTTCTTTTTCGACGGGTTTATATGATATTCTCTCATGCGAAAATCACGAGTAAAGTTAAGTGAATCGTGGAAAACTAACATTAAGAATCGTATGGAAACTTCGCATGGGCAGTTCTGAAAAAGGCCGGGTCGAATAGTTATTAATAGTATTAACTGAAATATAATTAATATAAACGTGCCATTCTACACCTGCCACTGATTTCTGTGAACCATCCCATTTATAACAGCATAATATTGTAAAGTAGTTTTTTAACTTAGTTTTCTCAATAACCCGATTTACTCGATTTCACATTTTTTTTACATCGGTTCATTTTTCTCTCCATTCTCTGGTTCTGTCTGATTTGGAAAATTAAACTGAAATTAAACTTTGAAGGGTCATTTCAATATTCAACGAATAACTTTGCTCAAAGAGCAATATTATGTTTGACAGATATAGAATCATTTTTCATCGATGTCTTATTGATATCGCTGGTAAGCATCAGCCATTCCTAAAAAAAATACCTTTATAAAGATAAAAAAACCTGCTGGGTCAACTAGTTTTGAATCAATTTCGCAATTCGCCTACAGTGCCCAATTTAGAGATGGGCAAAATGGATCACTTCGATGAACTGATCAGACCTAGGCCATTCACTCTAATGATTCGTATCTTTCGAGCGGATCGGATCCTTAGAACAAAACACAAGAAGAATAAACAATGGTGAAACGGTTGTCATTCAGGGTCACATGTTTGGACCGCACAAATCGATCATTTTTCTCTACGCCGGCACCATCGATCCACCACATTATCCAGAAAACATGGAAGGATGAAGAACTGCCTGCCGGCTGGTTGGATGGCCTCATATGCCCAATATATAAGAAAGGGCACAGACTAGAGTGTGTCAATTACAGAGGGATCACCCTTCTGAACTCGGCGTACAAAATTCTGCCGCGTATTCTGAGACCGCTTGAGAAGTCCTTCGTCGGCGAATATCAGGCAGGTTTTCGTGAGGGATGATCAACGACGGATCAGATGTTTAGCCTGCGGATGATCCTTGATAAATTTCGTAGTAATTTCGTAATTTCGGGAGTACAACTTGCAGATTCGCCATTGTTTCTATGATTTCAAAGCAGTGTACGGTTCAGTGAAAAGAAATGAGCTATGGTAGATAATGTCCGAACATGGTTTTCCAGCGGAACTGATTAGACTGATACGTGCAACGCTGGATGGCTTGAAATCAAGTATTCGGATTGCAGACGAAGCATCAACCTCGTTTGTGACCTTAGACGGGCTGAAGCAGGGTGATGCACTTTCGAATTTATTGTGCAATATTGCACTCAAGGGCGCTGTTAGGAGGACATCGACCTCATTGGAATCGATCGCAGTAGTGGATGCTTTTGTCCCACTGAAGAGGGAGACGGCTATGATATGTGGCCCATTGTTAGGCATTTTAGAGATGGGCAAAACGGATCACATAATTGAACGGATCAGATCTGGGTCATTCAGTCTAATGATCCGGATCTTTCAAACGGATCGGATCTTTGGATTAAAACGTAAGCTGAATGCAATATGGTGAAACGATTGTCATTCAGGACTACACTTTTGACTCGTACATTCAATATTTTCACCCCTCTCACACTCACATATGCTTGTTACATGTTACGTTGTATTCGGGTATTCTGTCTAGCTAGATTGCACCATTGATGATATATGAAGCAATAGGAAAAAAATAAAAAAAGATAGGAAATTTGCCAAAATATTTATTTTGTGGAAAATTTTGTAATTGTTTATTGCTAATATTGATTTTTATATGGAATTTTTGTATTTTTTTTCGTGGACCATTTTGATTTTTTTTAATGATATAATTGTAATTATATATGTAATTATGATATAATTGTAATAATTTTAAATAATATAATTATAATTGCAGTTTTTGTTTTTAAAAGCGCTAGTTTATTGTTGTTTTGTGGAAAATTCTCAATTGTTTGTAGAAATTGTATTTATTGCTCATACCCTGATTTAAAATTAATAAAATATTCTGTTAAAATTTTATTTTACTTATAAAAAATAATGTTGTACTCAAATTCAATTTGAAATAAAAAACAAATATTGCAAATCAATACCAAATTTTCAAAACAACTTATCTGCTTTTGTAAGTACTATCAGATTCGTTGAATGGACGTTTGAATCTTTGCATGCAAAAGCAGATAAGTCGTTTTGAAAATTTGGTATTGACATGTATTGCGGCCCGCTTCAACAGCTCAAAATAGCAATGCGGCCCTCAATAGTAAGCATGCTGGGGACCACTGGGCTAAACCATTAACTCTACCAAGACAAAGTACATGGTGACAGATGGAGATAGAGGAAGACCTAGTGGTGTTGATGTTGAGGTAGTACTTGATGGAGATGTGTTTGAAGAATTCGTTTACCTTGGAACGCTTGTGACACGTGACAATGACGTTTCCCGTGAAGTGAAAAGACGTATTGCTCCGAATAGGGCCTTCTATGGATTACGTTACCAGCTTAGGTCCCGCAACATGCAGACGGAAACGAAGTTTGCTCTATATAAAACTCTGATTCTACCTTTATAGACATAAATCATGGACGTTAAAAGAGGCGGACCGCATAGCTTTCGGGGTTTTCGAGCGAAAAGTGCTGCGTACAAACAAGAAAATGGTGTGTGGCGCCACATCGTCCCTACATGCCCGGATGAGCAGCCAAAATTTCCTGATCCCGAATCCTAAGCCCTATCCATCCTTAAATATTATAAACTAACCTCGAGTCACCACAAGTACGCTGGCTCCTACCCCTCTCTTACTAACTGAAAAAAATGACATAGATTGTATATATCACAAAGAAACATGGCTCCGTAAAGTGTTATACACGCCTGAGCCTACCAAATAAACGAACTTGGAAAAAAGTGGTGTGTGGCGCATAAGCATGAATCATGAGCTATAACAAGTATACAAAGATGAAAATATTGTGAATAGTATAAAATACGGCAGACTGCAGTGGGCTGGTCACTTAGCGCGAATGTCGGAAGAAAAAATAGCGAAAACAATATTCAACAGAGAACCAGATAGGGGCTAAACGTTCGGGGATACTGGACAAACATCGTCAAAGACCGACGATTATGAAGCATTACATTACGCCAGACATTTGTTTCATTTTAATGAGAGAAGCTTGTACAAATTATTCGCAAAATTAGCCATTCACTAGTACGTGTCGCAACCTTCAATCGTTGCTCCAATGCATTTGATTTTCATCTTTCCCGGTGTGTTCTTCGAAAACGGTTTGCTACTACTCCAAAATACAAAAATTAAAACGGGTCTTCCATTGATTTTTCATAATCATTATGCTTATTCAACAATGAATGATTACCTTTCTAGGAGAGATCGACTATGATGATTATATTTGAGGTTATGGCTTTCAGTCTTATTATGCTCAAAAAAGGGTTTTACGTGTTTATCCGACGTTTCGGTTACATATATTGTACTTTTATCAAGGAGCTAACTAAGTCCCGTTTTATTGTTACATTGTCTTTAACATAGAAAAAAAAATCTTCCAAGCATAATTTTGAGGCCTGTTTCATAGGCACGACAAAAAGTATGTTTGGATTTTGCAAAGGGCAAACAATAAACAATGGCAGGGAGTGGTTTTAGTGGCTGCAATCTTCCAGCAGTCAGAAGGTAAGTTTATATACATTTATACACTTTGAACATAAGCGAGGAGATTGTCGAAAAAAATCAAGGCATTCGGTCATTACCAATCTAAATTACAGCTTCCGTTTTAACTTGCCCTGGTGTACCTTATCGCATAACTTTATTAAACATTTCCAATTTTTAGCTATCTTGCTATCGTAGAATAAATGTTTTACCAATACAGCCTTGTAGGATAAGGAAATTAGAACACCAGCCCTATCGAAAACTCATTTATACACTATGAACATACGGGTGTTTCATAACTGGTTTTCTGTGATATAATAAATAATATCAACATAATTCACAGTTCATTCAGTCGAAAGGAGGATATTTTTGGTTGAAAAGAGGAACTCCACTCTTCCTCTTTTCAACCAACAAAAGGGTAGCAACAAGTACGGAAAAAAGAGAACATGTCCTCCAAAAGGATACCATCTGGTAAGCCTATCCGTGGGGCCTTTCGCATCTCAGTGTTAACTGTTAAGAGCCAGTTCGCGAGAAGCGCGACCTCCTCTTGTATCGATGTACTTCAATTTGTCTGAAATTTTCATTTAGCAAATTTTCAGATTTTTACATGAAAAAATGCAACAACTTTTGGAGTCCGATTTTGTTTAAATTTTGCATGCATTCACTGCTTAATTAGCACTTTATGCCAAATGGTTTACATGGATAAAAAATGTTTACTTTCGGAGAAAATGTGATTTTGCGAGTCAATTTTCCAAAGAGAATATTTTTACCAACAGATCTAGGACTCGGAACATCTATTATGCCATTGTCCGGCAATTTTTAGGAAAAGAATACAGTTCTCCAACAAGGGGCTGATAGAACCCTCTGAAGTTTGGAGAACAAATCCCAATATGGTAGTACGATTCATCAGAACCATAATACCGCATTGGGAAGACGCTGGCAGTCAAGGTGATGCAATTGCTCTACATAGCAATGATGCGTCAACTTGACAAAGCTATATCAAATGGGGCATATATCACAATAGATCTAACTAATGGTCGCAGTGATTAAAATACCCAATAAGGAACAAAACAGGATAAAAAACTAAACCAGCAGGGCAATAGAGCAACTAAAGAGCTTTCATTTGATTTATATTTCAGGAGCACCAACTCAAGAACAACCAAGAAAATTAGATTTTTCTGCAGCTCATTGTTTTTTTAAGCCAGCTCTAGAAAATCGCAAAACTTTTTCTATTCATGTTTCCGATTTGGTTAAAACTGTAAATGTTTCTTTATCTATATACATACAAAAAAATATTTGGTGAAATTTCAGGATTTTTCATTGGGGTGAGGGTAAAGTAGCCCTTCAAAAATAAATATAAAATAAACATATGTTTTTGCGAGTTCTAGCAGAAAATAATCAATTATTAAAATACAATTTCTTCTTCTTTCTATTTCATCTACAATTTTCGTTTCAATAGATACCTTCCTTCTCTACTTGAAAATGTATGTATTTATTGTTTTCTTATTAAAATGAAAAACGTGTCTGTTGATTCAAAAATTGACCCGTGATGACGCTTTTTTACATTCACATTTTTTAACCTTTATTTAGTCTACCTCCAATTTTAGCACGTTGTGATCCAATGTTATCACGCAAAAGTTCAGTTCAATCAAAGTTAATTGCCTATATTCCGGGGATTAAACTACCCGACTTGGACATTAATTTACAATGTTGTGAAAACTCTTATATGAATATGTACATTATGTGGAAGATATTGATTTGAAAAATGTATTGGAGGTTACCACTTTCCCTTCGATGGGACTCGAACCCTACAGTGCGCTAGACTGGTGCTTTAACCAGCTATGCTACGAAGGACCTCCGTCAGATTTCGCAACCTAGCGGCTACTGAATGAGCTCGAGATTCCCAGGAAGGGAAAGTGGTTACCTCCAATACATTTTTCAAATCAATATCTTCCAAATAATGTACATATTCATATATGAGTTTTCACAACAACGAAAAACTTTTTAAACGCGATCCTATTGTAATGTGAGATGGGATAAATTATTGACTTTTTTCTATTCATGAGTTAGTTCGCAGTGCCTTTACGGTTAAAAGGCTCTATTTATCTACATCAACTGTCGTAGATCGCTATATACAGGTAGTCACTATTTGCAGAACCATTTTCAACAGATTGGCTCAAAGTAAATGATGATGCCTTCTCACTGATTATACACAGTGATCATGTTAACACCATTGTTTCCTATTGAAAATTGACCAAATCGAACTATTAGTTCAAAAGTTATGACTGTATTTCTAATTTCAATACTTATACAGGAATAATCACCTTTTTAGCACTTATGCTTATCCGATTCGATCATCCTATTCAAATTGCTTCAATCGGAGGACGGGCTCTTCGCTCCAAATGAGGGTTTGATTTTATTATTATCTGTACCAACATTCTTCTGGGAAGAGATTTTCTACATATCCCGTGCATCTCGCTTTAGTGACTCTGCTCACTCCACCTATTTTTGGCCCTTCATACAGGAGTTTGATGAAAAATAACAATCTTTCAACCAGGATCAAATCTATTGTCAGGTATGACCAGTGCTATAGGCAGGTGCCTTGTTACAATAGACGGAAGTATTATAATCATCATTAATACCATCATCTTCTGCACTTCCGATTTTCTTGCAACAAGTTGTGTTCAGCAGACAATTTTACAATGAATATTAGGAGATGTGAGGAATAAGAACTTTCCACCTATTTAAGTAACAATTTCAGACTTCTGTTATATGCTTCTCAACCCTTTTGAACGAATGGGAACAGCATCATCATTGCTAGGTGGATTAATAAGAAATTTTTATTGTTCTATTCCATGGTTTCCCAAACTGTGGGTCCCGACCCCCAGGGGGGTCGCGAGCGGATTGTTGGTGGGTCGCGTAGAACAAATATTAATTGCAGCTCGAATGCCGAACCTTTTGATCATTTTTTTTAGGAACATTATTTCAAGTTCAAACCGCATTTTGTTTTAAATATTCATCACCACGCTATTTTAGAAAACATTTATGCCTAAAAGCTGTCCCCTTAATGAAGTAAAATAAAAACGCTAACTTTTTGACAAACAATATTATGTTCGTCATTTCTTGATTTCTCGCTTAACTTTTCAAAAGGACCTAAGTAACATTTTTTCATGAATTAATTTGAGTACTGCAATCAAAAGCTTTCATGTTTTTCTGTTGATTGCGACTTAGGTCCTTTTGAAAAGTTAAGCGAGATTTGTACATATAAGGTAACGTGAATATTTTTTATGTGGAAGAAGCCGAAACAGATGACATTCTGATTCAATTAATGCTTAATACTACTTGGTAAAATGCATTTTTTCATAGGTGGGTCGCGAGACATATAGAATTTTGCTAGGTGGGTCGCATACCCAAAAGTTTGGGAAGCTCATTCGTTTTGGATTGCGCATAACTTAAGTATATAAAATTACAGTGAATTTCACTGGAAAAGTTTTAAAAGCGTAAAAATACAACACTTTGGAGAGTTTTGAAGCAAACTATCAAGATCAAAAGAACAAATCGATCAGGAGATCTGCGCATATTCCGTTCAACAGTTGGCCATAATATTCAAATAGAAAAGAAGAAGGGCGGTTACGTTTATCTAATTATGTGTCATTTATATTTCTCGGGTACTTATTCAAAAGGACGTATGTGATTTTGTAAACAAAGATTCAAACGTTGTTTTCTCCACTCTGATAGCTCTCCCACGCAAACCATCACCTCGGATGGGTAGGGGGAGGCTTCGGCTACCAGTTCGTGGTGTTGGTTTGCGTGGAAGTGCTATCGGAGTGGACAAATCGACGTACGAATCTTTGTTTACGAAATCACATACGTCCTTTTGAATAAGTACCCGAGATTTGAAGGTCTATTTTATTCCATGTCCTCTATTTTCTTACATTTCACAAAAGGACAGCCCCATATAAAGGTGTGGCCAAAACTAACAAAAGGCAATTTTCGATTTGGGCGAGTAAAATGTGATGAATACACAGCTTATAACCTATATTTCTATAATCAGGACGGTTTTTTTTTATAATTTTCAGGTAGGGGTGGGGGGCGTTCAAACTAATTCCTCCTAGAAATTATATTTAAACGTTTTTTGGGGAAAACGGACAGCTTTGCCATGTTTTCGTCTCAAAAGTAACATATTTATATAACATATTACAAAGCTCATGCAATAGGCTTGATATTGTAATAGGCTTGATATTGTAATAATAGCTCCGTCCAGAAATTAGTTTTTAGTAGTTTTATAAAAGCATATTTCACGCAATATTTAACGGACAAAACAGTTTGGTACCCCGCAATACCCCGCAGTAAAGCATAATGCACTACACTATTGAACTCTTAAGCTTTGAGGACCATGAATAACATTCTGCCCAAATTCACCATTTTGTGATACATGAATTTTAAAAATTGCCCATTTTTGCCTTTCTCGTATACTAAGTATACGTAGAAGCTATATGATCGCTCTAAAAGCATTAAAAAAGCCAAAACACTCATAGTGTTGTATACCGATCGACTCAGTTCGAAGAATTGAGGTGATGTCTGTGTGTATGTGTGTGTGAATGTCTGTATGTATGGGAGCAAAAATGGTCTTAACTCTTTTTTAAGCACTTACTCTAAACCGATTTACTCGCAACAAGTTTCATTCGTCAGAGAACGTTGTTCCATTGTTTCTTATTAAAAATAGGCTGGATCGGACTATGGGCTCAAAAGTTATGGACAAAAAACTTTTTCTTATAATGTACGAGAAAGACAGCATTACCGCTAGAGGGATTAATCAGGTGTTTTGGTAAGCTTCTTATTTTTCAATTTTAATCTGAGTTACTCAACAATGCCACTTTAATTGAATTTGGCGACGAACACAATTTACATAACATTTTAAGGGGGATGGTTATGTCTTAACGTTGCGCATATTTCAAGAAAAAATCATCTATCATATAAAAAGCGTTACGCGGTGAGAAGGGAAGTTGTTCAAAATTTACAATTTTGACATTACTACATTATAGGAGCGAATTATAGATTTAACCATAACGTGTCATAACGTGTTGGATGAGTAGTGTGTTGAATAATTCCTTGGCACAATACCTTTTTATAATTATGAAAAAAATCGTAACGAAATATCAAATAAATGAAATTCCATTTCGTTGATGTCACAATATGACGCTAATTGAATCTGTTCTACCCTTCTTTGTTGGTTTAATAAGTTCTACTCAGTGAATTTTCAACACCAGAAGCTGATAGTGCTTTATTGATCTTTTTAGGAAATCTGTGTTGCGTCCATTTGTCTGTGATACGAATATACAGTTTATATGACTATTAGTATTTTATCCAACATCAATCAGGCTTATTGCTAGCCAAAAGTGACCAAATTCCGTTGGTTTTCTAGAATATAATAAAAATCGATACTATGCCGGGAATTGACCCCATACCTCATTGAAGGCTCAGAAAAATATTTTTCTTTTCTATCTATGTTTTTATAATGAATACCACTGTTTATTGCAGGATTCATAATTTTGGCCAAAAATACCTCCTTTTTTCCTATTGTGCATTTTACCAAATATTTTATTTTACATACAAGAAGAAACCTTGAAAGTGTTAGCCAAATCGTTAAACATCAATACAAGTAGGGTCGCGAATCTCGCGAGCTAGATTTTAAATAAAATATGCGAAAGTAAAGCTGTTTTGTTTATCTGATATCCTACGAGTCTAGTTATTTATTCTAAAAATACATTCCCTTTTGAAAAATAGAAATTTTTTTCTCGAAAAAGTCCATTTTCTCCAAATGTATTCACTACCTAAAATATAAATAAAAAGAAAGACTAAAATGTATGCTATTTACAATGGTATTTAAATACAATGCAGGCCTGGTAGCGGGTCACTTTTTAGTGACTTGGTCACTTTTTTCAGGTCAGTCACTAAAAAGCTCAAGTCACTAAAGTCACTTTTTTTCGGCAAAAGTCACTATTTTTAAGATGGGCACAACGGATTAAGAATCTAAATATATCCACAAAGCAAATAGCAGACTCTTTTTAAAACTATTAAACTCTACACTTTATCAATTAAACTGTTGAATATTCAGATTCATCTTTTCAATTTTTGATACATTTCATGTTATTTTGGGAAACCATTATTGAGCTCTAATGCTCATTAGTTTATTTATTTTCGAATAAAAATGGAGAAATTCGCATCTCTGCCTGATACTGCAATGAAATTTTTACTTTGAACAAAACAAAGAGTTTTTTTTTTGCTGAGATATCTGTCATAGTAGCTGAGAATAAACAAATAATTTGCTAAGCTAACAAAAATCATTTATTCCGGAATGTCAGTATTTTTGTTTTTGCTCCGCGGATTTTCGCCGAGCTGCAGAAATAAGTGTGTAAGAATCCCCCATAGAAAGATTATTTTCCATAAATAATGTTTTCGTAAAGGTAGCCTCACATCTCGGGAATCTGGTCCACGGATTTTCCCCATGTATTTTTGCATATGCGATGTTTTCGGAATTTGAGCACGGAAAGTCCCGGTTAAAATACACGTGGTACAAAATCTGGCGGAATAGTTTCCCGAGATGTGAGGCTATCTTAAGAAGCAAAATTAATGGTCTATCGACATCTGCTTCGATAAATAGTTAAGAATTTTCCATAATATATTCTGATGGCAATTTGAACATTTGAAACTGCATAAACTTTGGATATTCCATCTAGAAAAATCGTGAATTTGTTGGCTGGTAGCTCGAACTTTTTGTTTAGGCTTGTTTAGTCCTGCAAACAAATATTTAGGTTTCGAAATTATTCTTGGGTTTCAGATTTATAAACTTTGTTAGTCAAATTAAATCTATGGCTAAAAATTCAATAAATAAATTTCTATTTAAAAAAAGTGCCACTTTCACACACAAGCGAAGATTTTCCGAATAAGTTAGAATACATATTGAAATAAACATTATTGAACATTATTCTGTATGACTTGCTTTATAGTTGTAATTTTCCAGTGATGAAGGGGTGGAAAATAAAAAAAATAGATCGAAAAGAATCAAATAAAATAAACTCATCAGATCTCAATTATCATAAGACGGTCTATTTCATTTAATTCCGCCACTTTACAAACTTTGATCAGTGTTTCATACTTGAATCGACGTCGCTACTGTTGAATAACTTATAAAATAAAGACGTCTTTACTGTTGAGGTCAATATACGACATACGTATACTTGTAAATATTTAAAAGTAATGGAATTAAATTGTTAATGAAAAGTGTAGACTTTTTGAATTTGTTGCTTCCCGTCAAAAAAAATCGCTCAATCGATTCTTAATTTTATTTGAAGTCAACTCTCCCAAAGAACACATATTTTTTCACGCCTAAGTATTTTTAAAATTTTTAAAAGTGTTGTTGTTTAAAAATTGGTCCGATTTTGAACGAACGTCGGGTGAATTTTTCAGGCTGGTTCACACGTGCAGCACTTTTTCGGTTTTTGTTTTTGGTTTAAAAAATAGTTAGAGGCTTCAAAAAATATGGGTTCTTTGGAAAAGTTGACCTTAAGTAAGCCAAAGAATCGACCAAGACAATAAAACGAGATACAATTTTTGACATTGAAAGGTCAATTGGAATTTTTTGGTAGTAGGGAAAACATTTTTTTTTGAAAATTATTAACTTCATATTGAAGTCAATTTTTGTCACTGCAAATTAAATTAAAAGTCACTATTTGGTCACTTTTTCTGCAGCTGAAAGTCATTATTTGGTTTTTTTTTCGCCAGTGTTGGTCACTAAAGTCACTATTTTGAGCGGTATTGATCGCTACCAGCCCTGAATGGAATCGGGTTTGAAACATCTATCATTTTTGCGTGATAAAATCGGATCAAAACGTGCTAAAATTGGTGAATGTCATCGCGGTAAATTTTTGTACGTATCTGTTGAAATGAAAATTGAAGATGAAATAGAAGGAAGAAGAAATTGTGTTTTTATAATTGATGAATTTTTGACATTTATTTTTTAAGGGCTATTTTACCCCATTCCCCCCAAATGAAAAATTCTGAAATTTTTCCAAACCTTTTTTGTTCTACGCAGTCAAAGAAACTGACAGTTAGTTTTAATCAGATCGGAAAACATCAACTTTTAAAAACTGGCTTAAAAAACAATGCTGTAGAAAATTTTAATTTTCTTGGTTGTTCTTGAGTTGGCACTCCTGACATATATATCAAATGAAAGCTGTTTAGTTATTTTATTGCCCTTCGGGTTAAGTTTATTATCTCAGATTTGTTGGTAAAAAATATTCCCTTTGGAAAATTTACTATTTTTTCTCGTAATATTACATTTTCTCCGAAAATAAAAGATTTTATAACCATGTAAACCACTTGGCATAAAGTTCTAATCAGGCAAAAAACTAACAAAAATTTGAACAAAATCGGACAATCACCACCAAAGTTATTGCATTTTTTCGATTTTGTCATTTTTTTTACATTAATTTTTGAAGAGCCGTTTTATCCCACTTTCCCTCCATGAATAAATCTGAAAATATGCAAAATGTCTTATTTTACATAGGGTAACCGGCGGTAATGTTGGCCCTGGATGTAACATTGGCTCATCACGCAAGGTAATCAATATTTCAGCGATAATACGTCGATTTGTAGGAAGATATTAACCACTGCTTCTTTAGAAATGTGTATCAAACATATATATGCTTCATAACTCTAGATTTATACACTTCTGAAACTATTAAAAGCTATTATCTTGCGCGAAAAATCACTTTGACTCGGTTTTTTAGCAGTCATGTTTCGTTGACTTATGCAGGCTGGCTGTGCTAGAGTTTTTCTTTTGCCCAATAAAAGAGTTTTCTGAATGAACATACCTGCTTTCGCACATCAGATGAATGGATAACAACCACACTATGTCAGCTATCATTTTTATTTCACAATTTCCATTAGTATAGCGATATAATTAACCAAAACTTTTTTGGACAATACTGGGGGCACCCGTAGCCAAATGGTGGCATGCGCTTTCGATTCGTAGCACTACATTAGTATAGGTGAAACTCTAAAATCAAAACATTCTCACCAATAACCCGTACTGGAGAAAATAACCGAAAGCTGCAGATAGTATATCCGATGCTTGCGATTAGGTTGCTAAGATTTTTTTGTAAAAACAGGTTAATCCACTCAGCGGTTAAGTTTCATTCCCAAATTACATAACGCTAAACTCAACCCACACCAAGCCTTTAGTAATGCTTCATGTATGGTAGGGTTCTGAAATTTATAAAGTCCTTAACGCTCAGACAAGTACCTTCCCACAACCTAAATCGACATATAATTTGTAAATGGGCCCTCATGATGCTTTTCTCGAATCACGATATAATCGCTTTCATTCGCAGAACAGAAAAATAATTGCCTACCTTACGGCTTCCAAACACGATTCATGCAAAAGCGATTCAAGCATCAACCTTTCGTGGTTCGATACACCATTTTCTTCATAATTTCGCAAATAAATGATTCAATTAGGGTAACCGTACCCTTAGTGGAGGTAGCACCAATAGTGGAGGTAGTGGGGTTTTAATGAGATTTATCATATTTATAGACTTTACAATGGTTTCAGTTGATGCATCGTGCTTTAAATATCCTGTTAAATGCAACTTACCTGAGGATTTTGCTGAAAAAACTATTGAAAACAATGATTTTCCTTAACAAAATTGACTCCCTTGCACCTATAGTGGTGCAACTGTACCAATAGTGGCGAGTCTCATAAGAAACCAATGGATAGCACCACTATAGGAACCAAAATTATTTTTTACCGCCACTAAAGGAACAGTGTACCCATAGTGGTGCAAGCAATATTTGGTAATAGCTGATGATAAATGACATCTATCTCTTCTTTGTTAGCAAATTTATTAGTTTATCTATTGACTAAGATAATAAAGCAGTAAATTTCCCATAATAATCAATTTTTAAAAAATATTTTCTTTTGTAGATCTACTAATACCTCCACTATTGGTACCGTTACCCTAGTGTAAGAATATTTAGTTTTATCATCTTTCGCACGAATCCTACAAACATTTTCTCATTTAATAATGGAAAGATACAATAGATCGTATGTTTCATTAGATAAACATTCAACGTCATTTCATGTGAATAATTTCAAGTCAACCCGAATAGAAATAAATTGTACGCCGAATAGTTGATATTATTAGTTTGCCATTCCGCTTGTAATCATCATAACGTATATGATATATGTGCAATTTTATGATTAACAAAAATAACGACTCGATCATATACAAGAATTCACAGATTATACATGGTGTAGTAAGGATTACCTGATATCATTTTATTTTAAACGTATCTTACCATAAATATTTTAGCTATCTTTTCACCAACACAGAAATAAGGTGTTTTCATTTTCAGTGTAATTGTGACAATTTCTTTCGGCAAATGTTGTTCGGGCCAACTGCCATTTAAGTTTTTTCGCCAGCAATGTGAATAAAATGCAATATGTATTGCATTCTAAAATAAAAAATAAATTGGTTTAGAATACATGTAAGTGGACTCTATATCATACGACGTAGAAAACTAACATAAATATTGTTTATTTTCAGAAATACGTATACCTCCTAAGATGAAAATAAGTACGCTATTTCATTATCGGATTCGGCTGAACCGCGGAACGTTTGTGAAGGTAAGAAGTCTATGATAAACCACATTGAATCTATATGACTCACAATCGATCCGATAACCTTTCCCATCAAATTTTTGTATTCGTTAAATCATTTTATATTTTTGATTGACTTGCAGGCAACATTTTCTATATTGTTTCAATCATTTTTTTTTTCATTTATTTATGTGATTTTTCGCAAAGAACCCGAGAAAGAGATTACATTTAAGTCCAAGAATCGCCTAAAGGCCCAGCTACAATGTTAAGCACAGCGTCGGGTTTTTTACAGTTAACCTATATATTCTGTCAAAACGCGCCGCTGCGCTCACCATTGTAGCTGAGCTTTAAACCTATTGAAACAGATAAAAATGGAGAGAAACGGCGATTTTTGATATTTAAAAAATCTCAGATAACCATTTGCAAGCAGAATGGCTTGCTATTATCAAGAAGTCAGAACATGAATGATGCTCAAAACTCCATATACATATTACAGACATTCATTTTTTTTTGTCTTCTTTTATAGGAACAGGAATGCAGCACCACCGGAAAAAGCAGATCCTCTGGACATGGGCAAAGATTCAGCACCAAACAAAAATCATTCCAGAGGTAGTTTTTTGCTGTTCTAAGATATAATTGTGAAAATTTGAAGAAGCAATTATACAAGAAATTTTAACTTGGTAAGCAATGATTTATCATGCCATAATCATTTTATTAGGCAATTTATTATCATTAGGCAATTTAAAAAAACCGTTGATATTTTTTAATAAATTAGGAAAACTTTTTAATAATTATATAAGATAATAAATAAAATATGATGAAAACTTGTTTTGTGTTCAATTATTTTATCATAAACTGAAAAAACACAAAAATGCTATTTAAATTATAGCATGAATCATACTATTCTTTAACTATCATATTATGTATCGTATTTCGTGAAATAATATTATACGTACTGTAATTCGGTTATTGTATAATTGAATGCTTATTATACACCTTTCAATTTGAATTAAGCACAAAGCATACTATCGATCATCTACGTTGAATACAATTATAATCCAAATCATCACAAGTCAAAAAAACGATGATAAACTAACGATATCTGGTAAAATCGCTTAACAAAAATATATGGAAAAATTGCTCTTATTGAATGGTAACGATACTTAACGACCCGTTCAGTGTATCGTCCAAAATCAAACTATTATAGACGATATCGTAAATATGATTCTTGGTATAATTATCGTTCGATATTTTTAATGATTCCATTAAAACTTCAATAACAATTCTTTATAATCAAATAACGATAACCAGAAAAATAGTGGTATAATTTCATTCTATTCGGGAAATTACTTGACAAATACATCATAAGGCCGATACAAATATTTAAAATCCATTTTGTCTCCCCCCCCTCGGATTTTTTTTGCCAAAAATAATATTTTGAGGGGCAACAAAATAAAATTCGGATAATTTTGAGGATTTTCAAAACATTCTTTAACAAATCCGAGGAGTTTTCTGATTTTTTTCATTTTTTTCATGATACCGAAAAAATATTCTTTCAACTGGGGAAGTCGAAACACGTGAGAGTTTTGAAAGGATTCACACAGCTGATCGATATAGAGAGGAGTGTAATCAAACGCACGTACCAATAATGAAACTTCAATGCAGGCAGAGTTAAAAACAAGCATCCGATAATTGTATTTATTAATAATTGTGTAATAATATCAAGTGGTTGGCACAGTTATAACTATTTAGGCACAGTACAAAGCAAGGAATTGCCTAGAATAAGTTTTACAATTGGCTTTCTTCAATAGTGCGTTATGCATCATCCCCACCTAAAGCATTGTTTACGTTTTGGAAAAAAAAAGTTTCTTTGAGAGTATCGCGAGAGCAAGAGCAACACAACTGCCATGGTTTCAACTGGCAGTAAATCTCAAAATTATGCGGCAGCCAATAATTAACGTATGCAATTTGTTTGAAGGCACAACATGAGGGCTAGAGCATGTGGCCTTTTTGCAATTGCAGTTTTTAATACAGTTTTCATTTTTCTAAACTTCTTCACTTGCAAATATGGTAAATATTTGGGAAATAAATGATTCATATAATAGTATTTTCGTTAGCATGTCCTTGGTAAGCGTGCTATTGGGGGAAATCTGAAACGCACTCTCACAATCAGTGTGGTAGTATTTTACATGCAACCAATTAGAGTTCACGCTCAATAAGATGATTTGATTTTCTCTATTTGTTTGCATGCTGCCTTTATTCAACGCAAGCAAATTGACTGGTACTATAAACAGCAACCCATCTTTATCTCTCGTATGTTCGAAATCAACAATCACTCGTCCCAAGTGGGCTGAAAAATTATCCACCTGATAGGGACAAGGATGCCGACGTTTTGTCCATTTCTCTCGATACTTTCGCTGGTTTTGATGAGATATTGCGGACATTCATCGTTGTTTTTTGCTATTTGGCGTCAATACCAAATGTAAGCAAGCCGGCTGGTGGAATAATTCTGGTTGGAAATGCAATATATGAAGATTTATAACGATAAATGTGCTCAACCGTAGCATAATGGGCCAAGGTTTGAGCCGTTACCCTATATGAAAAAATCCTGAAAATTCCAGACAAATCGGAGAACATCACAGCAACGTCCCTTGGAAATGGGTTCGCGTTTCTCGCGAACTGACTCTTAAGACGCGAAACTACTAAGCAGAATATAATGAAGCAAGTGCTTAATTTTGGTAATGACCCTGTTGACCAAAGAACAATTTGTAGGAATAAGCATAATCACATCCGATAACGTTTGAGGCTCATCGATACTAAATGTGAAGTAGTTATTCCAAACCTCATCGACAACAATCACAAATATTCATTCAACATGAATAATATTAACGTTAGTCGATTACGCTGAAGATTGTGGCTCTTTGTTTGTTTTCATATCCATTATGCAGAAAATCCCATCTTACGGCTTTTCGTTTCATCTTATCGGAACCGGCGAAGTAGACAAGCACCGGCGATATTTTGTTTCCTGCAAAGCGAAATAAAAGCAGCTCTTTGATGTGTGCAGTACAGTGACGCAAACCGTTTGTTAGTGCAGCGAAGCGCGTAACCTCAAATCGGCCGATTTCATCGATTCTTTGCCAAATCAAGAACCGTGAAGCAAAGGCAGTAGACACAGTATCCAGTGTTGTTCTACCCTTCCGTACGCTGGATTAAACTCGAAGCCGTCGTTTTTCCACAAAATTTGATCTCTGTTTTATCGCTGGAAGGCTGTTTTTTCTCTTCAGTAGTACGACGGATCCCTGCAACCGGGGAGCCATGGGTTGTTTGTTCGCTGAACGAGAGCAAGTTTTGCACCACATGTGTATGAATGCCAGGAGAAGAGATGGGTGATTGAGATGAAGAAAAAAGGAACAATTTGAGGCCAGGGCCATAGTGTGCCCAGCATCCGAGAAGAGGACATTTGGCAAGGTACCAACGAAGCGATCGTAATCACGTTATCGTAATTGATTTCCTAACCAACTTTATTTTCGAATCTGTCCGGGATGATAGAATGAGGATTGTGCGATATTTGTGTATTTTCATGCTCAACTAGATTTATATTAACGATTATAATTTCTATTTTGAACGAGAAAAATAAACTTCTATTACAATTTTCTCCAATTACATTCAAAGCATATGTAATCCGTAACGAATGTCCGTGCCAAATTGGATGCACAACTGTATGTACGTCTAAATCATATTATGGAGGAAATATTTGAAGTGCTCTTGCCATAAATTGGCTTACACATAATAGGGGCCTTGCGTAACCGGGCCCTACCGGAGCTCTACGGTTTGTGCAATTCAAGCTCCGAATCGCAGGAAATGTGAAGCTTTCTCCTTTGTTCTCACACGGATGGACGTTTGGTTATTCAAGATTTATGATAAGAAAAGAAGGGATATGTACACGATGCGAATGCAGATGATGCTGCAGATGATTTCTCAGTTTCAGTATGGGATAGGTCGAAGGACGTGTTTCTTATCCTTCAGACAGAGAGCGAGAGCAAATGCAGTGCCCGGAAAAATCAACAATTGCATTATTTCGTACGTAGTCGTTGTCGTCTTCATAGGGATCAGTGTTAATCATAGAAGGGTGCTTCCTTGGAACGTGACAGGATTATCTGAACAACAGAGACAATAACTGATATCCGATGCGACATCGCTTGTGCATTAGAGCATGCAATTTTCAAACAGATGAAAGCTGATACAGTTTTAATATTCGAAAAATATGTGACAGACTGCTTTTTTCAGAGTTTGAATATCCAGACGTTCTGAAATTCAGTTACGATATCTTCCAAGAATGTGTGGGAAACATAACAAATCATCCCAAAGCACCATTTTCCGTCAGATTTGAAAAGAATTAATAAATTGCTAATAAAGTTTTATAATAAATAAGAAGAAACCATTATGATTTTACCTTTGACTCTTGGTGTACATCAATATTAACACGAATTCAAAACTCACCGACAAAGGCAGCCGTCGAGTTGTGGGCCGGATCGTACGGACACACGGCCTGACCGGGTTTCTCCGACTCGATTGAGTAGCTGTTTCCGTTGATCCCGTACATCCGGCACATCGGACGGAATGCATTGGTGCCGCAGCCGAGCAGCGTACCGGGCGTGGGCAGTGCCAACACGCGGATATAATTCTGGCAGAGGTCCTGTGGAATGGAGAAAGAAAAAAGAGAATACCATGAAATAATAACCGTGAGTGATGGGAAAACTCAGGTAATTAAAAATAAATAGCGCTGAAAAATGGACATTTTTTGTTATCATTTTGGGGGGACTTTGCCTTCTATACTCGCTTTGAATTAACGGTCTTGTTGAAAGGATTTCCTAGTTTGCCCCCATCCGGTGCTCGAAACGACTAACTGCGCTTCGTTTCCAGCATGATGGTGTGTATAATTCAAAATTTATGATGTTTTTGTCCGGAAAAAATGAGCTTGCCCAAGAGGTGGAAGCATGGGAAGAATAAATCACTGACTAAGCTGCTTTCACTAATTGAGCTGATGGAAATTTGAAGAGACGACTCAGAAGGAATTGGGAAAAATGAATTCAAAAGGGTTAGGATTTCGCAGTACAAGGGTATTTGTAATGAAGTGAGAATATTTTTCTCAATAACATTACTCAGAGTGGAGTAAATTTGAAAGAGTTTGGGATTAAGTTTGTGGGAATTTTTGATGTGCTACGATACCGGCAATGATGGAGCTATTTTTAATGTATTTCTTCTAGTTCCTATATACATTATTGATGTATAAATACAGCTGCATTGAAGAAAACGTGCTATAATGGAAAACCAACATTAGAACAGTAGGAACATGACTACATTTTACTCAATTTGCTTGGAGGCGTGTTTAAATAGTGTATTCTTCACATCGCGTAATTAATGAAATAGTTTAATGGACATAACATCAAAATACTTCAAAAACATGTTCATTCATTATTTCATGGTTTGTCGAGCCACGCAATGTGGCGCGATAACAAAGTATTTGATTGTTTTCTGCAGTAACATGATGTATGTTCCAGATTTATCATATTAAAGTTCATTTTTCTTAATTGCAAAAAATAGGATAGAAGGTCTTTCTAATAAAGACAATAATTGATTTGATAAACTAATATCAGACAACACCAAAATACCCCCGTTCCCCTTCTACTTCGCTAATCACCCGCCTGAATGAATACTCACGTGGATCGATAGGCCCTTCTTGGCTTTCTTTCGACCAAATGGCAAAAATGAACAAACTTAAAAACGACCTGGCAAATTGGTTCCGGACATTGAAGAAGAAAATGCACCGTGCAGTAATAAGTTGCTGGTGTGGTTACCGAGCCGTATCTGTCCTGCACTGACATCAAGTTTCTTGGTGCTAGTGGGTTCAAGAATAGGGCCATCCCAGTTGTCCAAGTGAATGATGTTTTTTTTAAGTGATGATGTTAGACAAATAAACCACGTGTCATCTGATGACACTAGAAAAGCTTTCAGATTCGAATCGGGTATCCTTCTCCGTATCGACTGAGCTATTCCGGATGCTTCGATCAGCTATACCGGTGGTACCGGTATTATCAGCCAATTTTGAGTACCGAAAATACAATTATTAGAGACGGATAAATAACTATATTTTCAGTATTACAAATTTTAGCTGTCAGTATGAAAAATCTTGAATAGTTTTCACCTACATATATCAGCTAAATACTCACCGTGCAAAAAAAAAACAGTACAACAATCCACATGAATGAACTTTTGCACAAGTAAGCACAGTTGAAGACGTTCAGTAATAATCGATCATCATCTCATTAATCATACGTGTCTGTTTAATTGTCAACGACTTTTTTCTTTAACGAACATTGCTTTCATCGTCGAGAATTTTCAGATCACCTATGAATAATTATTTGATGCAAAATTATGCCCATTTTGAATTCGGAGAAGAGCTTGTATTGGTGACTGATACCAAAACACAATGGAATAGCATGTTATCCATGCTTAAGCAGTTCTATGAGTTAAAAAATTCTGATCGATTTGAAGCTTCAATCCAAATTCTACTCAAGTGATGATGATTTGTTGGCGGTAGGTGAAATGATTCAAGCCCTCGAGCCTGTTCAAGCTGCTGTGCAACTACTCTGCCGTGAGTTCTGCACTCTATATGAAGCCTACGTGGTGATATAATTTATATTGGAGCAATTACTGTACCGCTCATAAAAAATCTACTCTTCCGCTGATTTTTGGTCGCAACGAAAAATACACGCCAGATAGTCGCCTAAGAAAAACATACCTCCAGAAAAAAGCTACTTTGATATTTTTTAAAATTTGGTCGCCACGTGGTGCATTTCGGCGGTGAATGCTTGGATAGCACGTGCTATTTGTACTGCGGAGAAATTTTTCACATCTATGAGAGCCTTGAAAAATGATCACGAAAGTTGTCATTTTGTTGCAAGGCACATATCAATACAAGCCATACAAATTGCCGCCAACCTATTCGATGCTGTCAAAGAACAAGTCCAAGAGACGGCTCTCTCATCAGAATACGCCGATGTTTTTGCTTTTCTGATAAATCGACAGAACAATTGATCAGAAAATATTTTGGGATTTTCTTCAAGACATCCAGAGCTACTTTGATTAAGCAAGTGGATGAGATCTTGAAGCTTCTAATCAAAGCAAGACAACGACCACAACTGACGAGTGATACGAAAGAAATGCCTCTATGAATGATTTTTTCTGATTTATTGATTAAAGAACAACTCATGAAGAGACTGCAACAGAGCAAAACACTTGCGTTGCCAGTGGCAACTACGTTGACGCCAGAATCCTTGACACTGATTATGAAAGCTCTTGGAACTATTCATCCAACTTCGGTTGAACCAGAGATTCCATTCTCAGCAACTAGCAACATTGCCAACAAAATCCAATGCGAATTGGAAGATGAATCGCTCAGTATGTTATGTCTACTTAAGTTTCACTTTTTCCAGCTCAACAAGCAATGATTTTAACAATAATTCACGGGTACTCATTCAAAAGGACGTATGTGATTTTGTAAACAAAAATTCAAACGTGGATTTTTCTAATCTGATGGCACTCCCACGCAAACCAACACCACCAACAGGTAGCCGAAGGCTTCCCCGGTGAACAACATGCGGAGGGTTCTCGAAGCATGGAACACAAATAGGGTTGAATTAGCCATACGCGATAGATGATTCAACTTTTGTTAAGGAAGTATGCACAATATGCCCCTCATAAGCAAATATCTTATTTTAATGTTGATTTCATCCGAAACAATGTATTTTCGAAGTGTTTATCATTAATCTAACATATCAGCCATTATATGGTCCAATAATTTTTAAGACAAACCAACAATATTACAAGAAAACATTTTTCTTCCAAAATTGTATGATGATGATACCAAAAACAGAAGAGAAAAATGTGACAGAAACTCGATTGAAACTACAATAATGTTTAATTGAAGAAAGCAGTCAATCAGCGTTGAAACAACAATTTCGAATATTGAAGCAACAAAATCCACATTGTTTAATGCGACAACCGGGTCTGGGTCATTTGGCATAACGCCATTCGACAAACGGTTATTTGGTATAACGGGCTTTTGGCTTAATTTTGAACTGTAACAAAAGAGTGGATCATTTGGCATAACGGACATATGGCATAATTTGGAACTGTGAAAGAGTATTTTTTCACATAGATAAAGTAGATTGAGGATACGTTCTGATAAATTTAGACTGATGGAAGACATTTTTTGAAAGGACGGAGAAACGAAACGGCAGAACTACTTTCGAGGAAGAGATCACATTCATTATTGGTTTATTTCAAGAAAAAGGCCACTTTGAAAAAAGGAATCTCAATTCTCGTTGCTTGATGCCGGACAAACACCTTCTTTTGAAGAAGGGATCAAATCCACCATTCGAAGGACGCAAACTAGTTTTAAAGATGGTATCACATCCACCATTGCATAATTTCGGACAAGCGCCTACTTTTGAGGATGGAATCATATCCACCATTGCCTTATTTTGGGCAAACGCTCACCTCCGAAGAAGGGGTCATATCAACCATTGCTTTATTCAGGACAAACGTCTACTTTTAAAAAGGGGTCATATCCACCATTTCCTCAACCCGGGCCAGCGCTTACTTTTAAAGGAGGGATTACATACACCATTGCCTTAATCCGGACAAGCGCCTACTTTTAAATCATGGAATCGAATTCACGAAATGATTATGTCTTATTAATATTCTTATCGATTAATATTAACAATATATTGACCATTCCGTTTTTTCTTAGCTCCAATTGCTTGACAATTAATTTAGTTAACACAAAAAATTGCCAATTGACCCTCATTTTTGACCTGTTCACAATTATGCCAAATGACCAGCTCCCGTTTCAATCGTACAAGATTCTTCTGCGTGATCGCGTATGACCTCACCAAGCACATAAACTGGGTAAAATACGCTGAAGTGATCTTAGAAGATTAGCATTCAAATACCGATCCCTCCGGTCTCCAGGGAAACCAAATAAGGAGGACTTTAAAGATGTGCGGGGTAACCTTGATCTAGACTACATGGTCCTTGTATATAATCTATTACTTTCGACTGTAATTTAATGCTTTAGAGATGTCTTCATAACACTGTTATTAATTTTGTCCGACGTTTCGGTCCGTTTGGGACATTCCCAAGGGACTCAATTCTTACAGGTTTATTCTCAACTGTGGTTGTGCTGAACCATTGATTGTCACGAGGTCAGGATTTTCCCACCTAAACGAGAATGATTCGAGCGTTCATGGTAAAACCCTTTCCGTTTATCGTTGCTTGTGTATAATTTCTCAAAACGAATCAATAGACCCGTAACGCTGGGTAGACACCTTTACGTGGTGTGTTATGGGATAAGATCTACCACGGTCACATTGCCAGCCACAGGCAAATCCTGAACCAACGAATATCTTCCTCGTTATCCAACTCCGTGGTATATATGAGGGTGTCGCTAAGTCGGTGGTCTCTAGTTAAGTAAGTACCACATCAACACTTCCTTCCTCTCCCTAGTTACGGTGAAGATGAGTGTGGCCAGGAGTAGAAATCCTCATGCTTTGTTATTTTTGTTTAAGACTGGAATCAAAGACCACTCCCCTTCTTAATTTCTGTAAAACATGAGTATCACTTGTGTCTAATGTATGCTAATGCTAATGCTAATGCTTGTGTATAATTTCTCAAAACGAATCAATGTCTTTATCTGATCTCCCTGTCTGTCGTAGAGCTATTTTCACCACGTCCGAACCCACTTCGCTCGGGAAAATCGTTCGTATCATTACAGTTTGTCATATGTTTACACTACGTCATTCAGCAGTGAGAACATCGCATCAATGCAATCTAGGCTCTATCTCATCCATCTATTCAGTTTTTTCTTAGACATCCTATGCTTGACCAAGCCGCGAGTTTTTCGGCCCCTCAAAATTACTTCTGTTAGCCTGTTCATCTCTTTTCTTTGGAAAATTGTGCACTCATTTGAAAACACTTGCGATGCGATAAGTATATAAAAAGCTACATATGTTTACAATGGATCAATCGCCGCGAAATTGCTGGTGGGGATTCTCATCGATTTCGCCGAAAACAAATCGATGAGAATCCCCACCAAAAAGCTACATAGTTGGGTTATAGAAAAAAAAAAAAATACACAATAACTGTTTCTACAGAGCGTATGAGTCTAACATAAAAACTCCACTTAAATTTTTTTTAATTTTCCAGTAACAAAAATTAAATTTTCACAAACGTTGCAAAATTTCCACAAACAATTAAGAATTTCCATTAAACAAAAATTAAATATCACTTTTAAAAGCAGAAATGGCAATTACAAAAGAAGAATTTTCCATAAAGAAATCAAAATGTTCCACGGAAAAAATACCAAATTTTCATACATAAATCAATATTAAACGCAACAAACAAATACAAAATTTTCCACAAAGCAAATTTTTTTCCAAGGAAAATTAAAAACTTTCCACGAAAAAATCCATAAAGAGCAATAAAAAAATATCAAAATTTCCATAAAGAAATATATTAAAAAAACAATAAAACTGGGCATTTTTCCATAGATAACCCCTTCTTTAAAAGCGAAAATTTTATCAATTTCATTCCTTTTTTGTATTTTTTTATGCAAGTTTATTATTTTTTTATTGCTCTATTAATTACTAGCGAAAAATACCCACCTTTGACTGAGTGTTTGTGATGCAAATGTCATATTCTGAACTATGCAGCACTATTGCAGCACCACAATTTTTGTGCTATTGTTTTGTTTCCCTCAACCACTGACCCAAAGTTTTTTTTTTTATTTCTTTATTTATTTGGTAGGCACTCTGTGTTACTTAACCGCTACTGTGCCGAGATCTACTGTGGTATTCTGCTGCCAGAATCCACACAGAATCTATTTTTAGATTTTCCATTATTCATTGTTGATGTCGTTGCTGGTCCATCTCACCGTGAGTCCATTGTGTCCATTTGTCCGTGTCGTGAATTCAATGATCGTTGCGCATTGTTCGCATTGCTCAGAGAAGAACAATTTGTCAGTCGTCATCAGGCAGTCGTAACGGCAAGGGCGCTCCCCAATACGCCACCGTATATGGCTGCGCATCCGGCGACTGACAAAGGTTTCGGTGGAGGGGCTGGGAATCGAACCCATGACCATTCGCTTGTAAGGCGAACGTGTAGCCAACTACGCTACGGGACCCCCCTGACCCAAAGTTGTATTCTACTGATTTTCTATCTTTCTCCATTAATTTAGCCAACTTTTGGTACATACAAACCTTACAGATCCCAAGACGAATCGATTAGGGAGAAATTTTCGCAAATTAACGGGTTAACCCGTTTGTGTTAAATCGTTAGGAAGGGACCCAAAACTAATTTTTATTTATGTTGATTTTGTAGACAATTGATATTTTTTATGGAAAAAAATATTTATTTTGTGGAAAATTTTGTAATTGTTTATTGCTAATATTCATTTATTTATGGAAATTTTGTATTTTTTCCGTGGAACATTTTGATTTTTTTTATCTAATCTAATCTAATCGAACACAAACGCAGCCAGTACAAAGAAAGCATCCTGGAAAATCATTGAGTTAGGTGACACCTAATAATTTGTCTTGTCAGTATTGAGGCTCATAGCATACCAGTGGTATGACATAAACGTTAAGGCGGCCAGGCCAACTGCGTTGTGTTTGCCGCAGAGATGACTCTTCGAGATAGTAAACGCAACGTGCGACTTACGTAAAGGAATACCAATTATTATCAATGAACTGTCAAATTTCACTATCGCGTTGCATCACGCGGTCGCGTCTACTCTGGCTCCACCCTAAAGGTAAGCGAAATAAAGTACGGATTAGGAATAAGCAATTGAATAGTGTCTGAACTTGCTTAGTTCCTCCTCTATTGGGTCTTTTACCCTACTAGTTAATTTGTGTCCTTTTCCATTGCTATCCGCGTGTAAACCGCTGAAAAATTCATTTTTTTATATTGGTAGGGGAAGAGGTTCGGTTGTGGGCACCCTTTTGTCTTTGACCCATAACTTTAGCCCTATTTGATCTTATGCCGACATTTGTATACCAATGGAAAGCTAGACTAATAACTTTAATACTAGCGAAAAAAAAGTTTGATATCATCGGTTTGAAAAAAAATATTGACAATTTTGCAAATTTGACATTTTTGGACATTTCAATTTTGTGCTTCGGTTGTGGGCACTCTTGAAAACTCAACTAAAAAAAAGAAGCATGAATAGAAACCACCCAGATTTTTAGAAAAGGAATAATTTATTCATTCTAATAGCCAGGAGGCACGTAAAAAATCTGATAAATCCACCTAGCAGTGATGACCCGAGCAAAGTCTGAAAACATATTTAGAGCACATGGAAAACACATTTTGATTTTGACATCTAATTGAAATCATAATTTGTTTTCAAATATGAATCACCATGATTGATTACATATTTTGATCTCATTTTGCTGTAGATTTCTAAATTGTTTGATCTGACATCAAACTGTGTACTTATTTTGCTATCGAAACCAATATCAAATTTAGTTTTCGATTTGCTCTCATCGATAGCAGGAATAGTTTTCGATTTGATGTCACAGTAAGATTAATGGGACAGGATTCCCCGGCGAATGAAAAAAAAACAGTCAACGATTTGTTCCAAAAAGTGTGGATATAATAACTAGACACACCCGAAGAACAAAAATATAAATTAAATTAATTATTTCAATCAATTATGACTAAATAATTATACAAAACTGCACAAAAACTTAATTTGAAATAAGTTAGGGGACAACTAAAACGATATTTTTTTTTTTTTTTTTTTCTTTATTTTTTATTTGGAGCAGGGAAAAGCCGCTTGAGTAGAGCAAAATCCCTTCCTCAAAGCGGGCGCAAAACCTCTCTTCTTTTATATCAACAGAAATTACAATTTCCAACAGATACAATATTTCTTAAGACTATTACAATTTTACAAATAAAGAATACTTAATGTCTATCCTGACTAACTATTTATCAAAGGGTGTTTGTATTAGAAGCGGCAAGTATTCGGCAAAACTTTTTCCGAAGATTGGGACGAGAAAGGTGAAAGTCAAATTCAGTAGCACATCGATTGAAGATACGGCTCATACTAGTGAATGGCTCGTTATGTCCATAATTTGTACGAGCACCCTGGAGGAACAAAAAAGAACTGAACCTAAGCTGACGACAAGGCGCATTAAGGTTCAAAAGAGAGAGCAAATAGGAGGAATCAATTCTTGATTGAAGAAGATCGGAAATAAATAAAGCCCTTGATATATCCCGACGCTCGCTCAACAACTCTAATCCAATGAGCTTACAGCGGTCATGGTAACTTCAGAAGTTGTTTGGATCATGCCAGTGGAGATGCCGTAACGCGAAACGAACAAATTTGCGTTGGATTGCCTCGATACGCAATATACTGTTTTGGTAAAACGGTGCCCAAACAACAGAAGAGAATTCTAGAATCGATCTTACCAAGGAACAATACAGTGCTTTCAAACAATGGATATTCTTGAAGTCTTTAGATATGCGGAAAATGAAACCAAGCATCTTAGAAGCTTTGGAGGACACGAATGCGACATGATCGTTGAAAGATAGTTTTGAATCTAATAGTACGCCCAGATCCTTAACGACGCGTTCTTTTTTAAGATTCGTTGTTCCAATTTTGTAGCAGTAGTCAATCGAGGAGCGTTTGCGCGAGAATGAGATCACTGAACATTTGTCAGCATTAAGTACCATGCGGTTTATCTCACACCAATCGATGAACACGTCAAGCTGAGTTTGCAAGAAATAGGCATCAGAAGCGTCATTAACAATCCAGTGAAGTTTGAAATCGTCGGCAAAGGACAACTTAAATGATCTTATAAGCTGGTGAACGTCGTTGAGATAAACTAGGAAAATTAACGGCCCTAGGTGGCTACCCTGTGGTACACCTGAAGTAGCGGGAAAGTATGATGAAGATGGAATCGCCAATCTTAATGGTCAGCTTCACGACCGGATAGATAAGATTCAAGCCAGCAGAGGAAAGGTCCAGAGAAACCGAGCCGTCCGAACTTAGCAATCGCAATCTTGTGGTTGATTTTATCGAATGCTGTGGAGAAATCAGTATAAATTGAATCCACTTTGTTGTCTTTTTCTGCAGAGCTCGAATGATGAACGATGTATAGACGGTCAAGTTGGTACTTGTTGAGCGCTTCGGCATGAATCCATGTTGATATTCAGAGATGTAATCGCGACAGTTATCAAAACATAAAGTTATAAACTACTTTTTCAAATAGCTTTTGAAATTGCACACAAGGCGGCTATACCACGGTAATTGCTGACCTCCCGTTTGTTGCCTTTTTTAAAACAGGGAAAAGGTAGGAGTATTTCCAGTGATCGGGGAATGTCCCATTTTTGAAGCGATAAGTTGAACAGTTTTGAGAGAGGTTTTGATAAACTTTTGAAGCACTTCTTTAGAATGAATGCAGGAATACCATCGGGTCCGGAACTCGTTGAGGCCTTAATTGAGCAGCAGATATTATCAACCATTTCAGCATTGACAAACGGATGAAACCGACTGGGGGACGAACAGAAACGTTGATAGCAGCTATGTGAACTTGATCCGCATCAAGAGTTTCTTGAGTATAAACGCTTGCTAAATGACTTTGAAAAGATCACAGATTCCTTCGGTAGATGAACGTTCAGTAGTATCCATAGACATGACGGTAGGTAGGCCAGATTCTTTTCGCTGGTCATTGACGTAATTCCAGAATCCTTTGGGATTATGCCGAAGTTTAAGTTGCAGTTTTCGTTGGTAAGAGGAGAACAGCCTTTTCTTCAAACGTTTGTAACAGGAGTTTGCCGAGAGGTAGATTTGTTTGTAATGGCGAGATTTGAACTTCGAGTAATTTCGAAGAGCAGATCGTTTTAATCTTTTAAAACGCTTCAGACGTTTATTACTCCAAGGTGGGTTTTATGGAGACTTGCAGGGAACGCTTCGGAATGAATTGGTCGATGGCATACAAAACAATATTGCAAAATGCAATTATTGAAGAATTAATATCCTGGTCGATGATGGTGCGCCAATATATATCCAAGAAGAAGGTATTCATACTAGTATAATCACCATTTTTGAAATCATAGTAAAATCATACTGCTTCGGAAGAATCCTTAAACAAAGGTATGGCACCGCAAATTTCTATCAATAGAGGCGGGTGATGAATCGACGATCTAACGAGCGGAGACGGAGCTTCTATTAATGAAAATTTGACATCTCCCTCGATACTACCGAAACACAAATCGAGCATCCGACCGTTGTTGTTTTGCACAAAAATTTATTGAGAAACTCGTGCCAAGCTACAACTATCGATAAGCTTTGTGACTGTTGAACAAATCGAGAAGCAAGAGGCATCAAGATAGAGATACTGCGAAAGGCTACATTTCCATTGAATGTCAGGTTGAAGTCGCCAAGTATCAATACATTATCTCTGATATTCATTTGAGAAATGGATATCCGAACTCTATTGGATGAGTGAACTGATGTGTTGATCAACTACATTCGTGTCATGCGTGCGGTCTGGAAAAATGTAAAAAACGCAAACAAACAGAGTGTGGGTTTGAAAACTTATAGCTCCCCGAATTTGCTCGACTGTGTCATTATAGGGAATTGATATTTGCCTAGCATTAAATTTAGTTCGCAGTGCAAAAAGCACCCCTCCGCAAGATCTTTTATTGCTGTTGTTGGAATTTACGATCCAAACGAAAAACGCTATAAGATCCCCTGAAACCTGACTGGACATGGTATTTGCATTTAACCATGTTTCGGTTAAAGCGTATGCATCATAGCTAGAGTCAGAGCTGGCGAGACGATAATCGGAGACACGCATATTAATTCCTCCAACGTTTTGGTAGTAAATCAACAATTTTTGATTCATACCATTGTTGAAATTATTCTTGCGTACTGGGGTAGTACTCTGGGCTGTGCTTGAATGATTTGTCAATAAAATAAGGGTGCCCATAACCGAACCAATTAAAGTGCCCACAACCGAATTTCGCAGTCTTTTTGAGAAATGAAGAAAAAAAATTCGCGCCAAAATTTTAATGGTAATCGTCATTGAGCCTCAAAAGAGATTAATTTTGCTGTACAAATATATTGATATTGAGCACAAAACATCATGTTACAATAGCAAACTGGTTCCCCCAAACACACGCGTCACGACAGTCGCGACGCGATTCTACCGCTTGGCGACAGCGATTCTGTCGCCGTTGGTGTGGAAGCGTAAATAGAGAATTGCCTGCAGCGACCCAACGATAGAATCGCGGCGACTAGTTGTCGCCGTCGCGGCGATGAAATCGCTTAGGTTTGGGAAAGCCTTAATAACGGTTGTCAGACCCTCCTTAGCCGTGTGGTAAGACGCACGGCTACAAAGCAAGACCATGCTGAGGGTGGCTAGGTTCGATTCCCGGTGCCGGTCTAGGCAGTTTTCGGATTGGAAATTGTCTCGACTTCCCTGGGCATAAAAGTATCATCGTGCTAGCCTCATGATATACGAATGCAAAAATGGTAACCTGGCTTAGAAACCTTGCGGTTAATAACTGTGGAAGTGCTTAATGAACACTAAGCTGCGAGGCGGCTCTGTCCCAGTGTGGGGATGTAATGCCAATAAGAAGAAGAAGAACGGTTGTCAGAATGACAGCATCTGTTGTCTGTCAAAAGATACGTAGGGGTGCCCATAACCGAACGGTACCCACAACCGAACCTCCTCCCCTACACGTACCAATCTAGCTTATTTATTTAGATTAACAAATTTAAGGGGGCCTCATCAGTAACGCTATTCCGATTTGTGAACCATTTCAAACATTTTATCACAACAATTGTGTAGTTTAGCGTGAGGCACTGATATACACATTCCAATGAAGGGTGCAGATACTTACCTCCAATGTAGATTTGTTTTTTTTATCAACATAAAATCTTAGACGACCCATGTTATAGTGTTAGGTGTGTATAACACTGATTCATTCTACATTCGATACGATACATCTTGACGTTGTGTTTTATATATCAAACGAATCATATCTTGTGTTTTATCTCGATACATTAGACAGCAGTAATCTAATATGCATCTCTCAGAAGACTGTCTGGATTCTCTTCAGTTCAAGTACATGTGTGTGTGGAGAAGAAAGTTCCATATCTCCTTGCATAACAGCTCAGCTGCTGCATCTGCACCGAGTTATCAATATTCTAGCCCCACATCGGAATGATTGTATAATAATCAAATTTAATCTAAGAACCTTTGACTAGGCCATACGCTTATGCAGATACAGTGCTGTTGTAGTGCAGACTTTGTTCCTACGATTCAGAATGGAAAGACATGTGACCAGGGCCATGTGAAGATTATTCCTCTGGGGGTGATGAAAATTTTTATACATCCTCATCCTCATGAGTGATTCTAATTACGTATCTAATTGGACATTTCCTTTTTATTACCGGAGACGTGAACGTTAGCTTTTCAACCTATTTTCTGATAAGATGATTTATATTGGTATGTTTACATGCCTATTGAATTACTAGTTATTTTTACATTGTATTGAATAATCCTGTGAAATAATGTTAAAATATGAAGATTGGATTGATCATCAATCATAAATATTGCAATCAATACAGCTCAGGTGGGCTGACCAGGTGCAGAACGACTTGGCGAGCGTACGGAGCAACCGAGGAGCAACAAGTGTGGCGAACCCCAACCGACCAACGAGTGCGGCAAGATGGAGATGGCCTTTCCCAAGTGCGCCAACTGTGGCGACAAACATCGGGCCACCACAAAGGGCTTCCACCATGACTCTGCTGAAGAAGAACCGTGTTCCTGTACTCAACGAGGCGAAATATCCGGCCATGGCAGCTCACCGATGAGCGATTCCAGTCCTTCCAGCGTTACAGCCGCACAAGCGACCGGTCGGTCGTCATTGTCCCTGGAAAATAAGCTTGCTCTCTACAAGTCAAGTCTCTACAAGTCAAATCATCCTCCCCGTTATCGAATACGACATGCCAGTCTGGTGGAGCAACTCATCATCTGAAACTCCAACGAGTCCAAAACAAGTTCTTGAGGATGATCCGTCTGGCCGTCGCTTTAAACATTATTCGAAATTCGTGAAACTACCCTTTTGAGCACTATCGTTGGTATCAGAAAAAACGCAAATAGTCCATCCCTAATCTTTAAATTTTGACAGGAACATAATTATAATTATTTCCAGAATGATAAGCCGAAAACGCAACGTGATAAAATTTTATGTTGCATTGTGATACTCATATTCAAGTTGGAATGTCTACTAATGTGTCTAGGAACCCGTAATAGCATAAATTTGAATGCCCTATGCAATAAAGATAAGAATTCCAACATATATATCTCACGCTAATCATAATGGGTACTTCACGTGACAAATCTACATTTTCTCATTATCAACCGGTCCGTGTGGTGTCCCATGAAGCCTCCTAATATTAACCTAAGAATGGCAGTTTGAATGATTGCAGCAGTCTACAATAAGTAGGTATCACGACCGTCACGTCGAAATGTTCTATGCCTTGGGGTGGCAATGCGCTGACAACGTCGTTAAAATAATCCTTCGTACTTATCAGTCATATTTGCATAATGGATGCCTCCATTGCGCTTGGAGAGCAAATAATGGGGGCCGCCTATTAACGGGAAAGACAATTGGTTCAAAAGGTCAACGCTGGTGAATGAGTGGAACGTGTTATGCGAGCTGCTGAAATGCCAACATTTTGACAGAGGACACGTGTCCAATGCATTCGATGATGATTAATGGAATTTGCGTTACAGGTGATTTGAATTCATGGTTAAGTGTGTTTGGAATATTGGAACTTACCTCGTCCTTTCCCTTCATGACGCACATCTTGATGTCATCTTCCGACGAGTACCACACTAACCGTGTCTGTTCGCTTAGATCGTATATGCTGAGATTGTAGACAATGTTTCTGTAAAGAAAGAATTGGAAGAAAACAAAAACGATTAGAAAATGATCTTGTCAGGGTCGTTAAAATTAAAAGGACGGATTACACGTTCGGTAAGCTAATGGTACAGATAGTGAACATTACATTGATGCATAAAGATTGCTGGAACTGCAATCGTTATGGTGCCTTAATGGGGCAGCACATTGTTTCACACAGACGCTTTATTGCTGTATCATCTGTGCGACGACGACGACGACGAACAAACCGAGCAGTTAGGGAGATCTTCCGCTGTCTGCCCCGGACGACGCGACGCAGGATACCGTGACACATCGTCAACCACCCCAGAGCTGAGCAGTTCGGATAAAAACGTCCACCGTTGAGAACCTTGTACAGATAATAAACAGTACATTAAACACGCATAAATGCTAACATGTGTGCAACATATTTATTGTTCATTGATTTATTACTCAAGTGCCGGTACGTCGCTCAGCGTGGACCGTGGAGTCTGTTGCACAGTGGGATATCTCCTGCAACATTCATATTCGATGGGCCGGGTCAAGTATTAGATGTTTAATATTTTGCCTTTTGATGAATGTCAAATGTTTGACAATTCAGTCATACAATTCGAGCTTTTCTAGACTATTTTGTAGTTTATCCCGTTCACGCTTTGGTATTTGTATTGCTAAATTTAAAAAGTTTTCCTAACACGATTTCAAGTATCCAAACATTTCAAAATAGAGATACAAAATGTACTACAGGCGGTGGTACATATTTATCATGTTCATCGTGTAATGAAAACAATAAAGTTTTTGCAAATATAAACCAAATATAAATTGTATTTTAAAGTAGATCCAACGGCACAACATATATAACATTCATGCTAGTTGCTTTACTTCCCTTACTTATTAATACATAGTAATCGATTGGTGACTGGCGTGACTGGAGTTGATTGATTTGGGAATATTTCCAGTTTATTTGATAACAACGTAGAAGGGGGTTCGTCCCTTAGATAGCGTTGAAATTATTTTCATGTTTGCATGAATGCATGTTAATAGAAGTTAAAATACTAAGTTAGTACGATATCTAAAAACAATGAGTATTTTTAAGACAAAAAAGCCCTCTCAGGTGAAACGGTAGGACGGAATAATGAAAAATGTATGTTCAGTAGCATATAAGAATAACAGCATATGGAGACGCATGGTACATTTGTGCAATGATTCATCTTGGGACTTAACTTTTTATGCAAATTTTATCACATCTGTTTAATTAAATAAATTTACAAGTGTGCATTTGTTTTAATAACTTGTATAACGGAAAAACCTGAACTCAATCACATGCTGGAAAGTACGTGTTTTTGGTTAACATGTCGAATATTTTGATCAAGAAGTCACGAGAATCATGATTTCAAATAGGAGGTTTCCGGGCGACTTACAAGTGATTCTCAAAATTCTCTCAATGTCTTATCCACTTTATCTAGATTTTTATAGTTTTCTTAAAGATTCGTAGTGCGGATGCTGTCAAAGAAAATGTAGAAAATTATTATTTACCAACTTCAGTGTGGGTAAAATTTATAGATTCGCAAGTACTTCATAACGAAAATCAAGTCCTTAGGACTCTTGCAGGTCAAATTAGTTTAGGGCAAATATTGTAAGTTCTCGATCTTCTTCTGGAGTTCAGATCAATTAATCTTCCAGGCCAAATACTCTTGGTATCAAACGGAAAACCAACCCAGCATAGTCATATAAATCTCTAGAGCCCTTGTCTACTATTTACAATTCATTCGGGCACTACCGAGAAAACTCCGAAGAATTTTCCAAGAGGTTTCTGAACAGTTCGCCGCTGAAATTCCAAAGAACGTCCTGAGATAATTTCACAGAATTTTCCAAAGATTGTTTTCAAAACCTTTTATAAAAACCAGGAATGTTTAAACGTATGTATCACAAATTTTCTGACAAACAAATACAAAAATGCTGACAAACCTATGCATAACTATTTCAAGTTTTTATTTGGGTATTTTTTACGTCATATCGAATTTCCATGAACATGGAAAGCGTTGTGCCGTTGAATATTGATCTGCTAGAGAAAGCGTAGTTTGATATAATCTTCAATTTGTGTTTGTCAATGACATTTGATATTCTTTTGGGACTTCATTAATTGCAAATTCATGTACAACGTAAGAAGAAGCGTGACAGCAGATTATTGGTCCGATCTGAATAATTTTCTTAACATAAAACAATGGGAAAGTATCGTACCAACTTGTTGCATTAAATCGCCAAGGGCGTAACACCTGCAGAAGGATTATGTTTTATGTAGGGATTGAGACGGATATGACCAAATATATAGACTGAATAAGAGGGCATATACATTAGTTCTTCCCGGAATTCCACCGGATGATTCAAGAATTCCTGCGAAAGTTTCTCCCGGAATTCCTGCGGAAGCTTTTTTCGGAATTCCTGCGGAAGTTCCTCTCGGAAATCCTGCGGAAGTTCCTCTCGGAATTCTTGCAGAAGTTCCTCTCGCAATTCGTGCGGAAGTTCCTTTCGGAATTCCTGCGGGAATTCCTCCCAGAATTCCTATGGTAAATTTCTTTCTGCACCTCCTGCGAAAGTTCTTCACAATTCCTCCTGAAGTTCTTCCAGGAATTCCTCCGGAAGTTCCTCCAGTGATTTTTCCGGAAGTTCTTCCAGGAATTTTCCGGAAGTTCTTCCAGGATTTTTCTCCGGAAGTTCTCCGGAAATTTCTCCAGGAATTTCTTCTGAAGTTCTCTCCTCCAGGAATTCTTCTGAAGTTCCTCCAGGAATTCCTCTCGGAAGTTCCTCCAAAATTCCTTGAAGTTCCTCCAGGAATTCCTTCGAAGTTCCTTCCAGGAATTCCTCCGAAGTTCCTCCAGGAATTCCCCCGGAAGTTCCTCCAGGAATTCCCTCCGAAGTTCCTCCAGAATTCCTCCGGAAGTTCCTCCAGGAATTCCTCCGAAGTTCCTCCAGGAATTCCTCCGAAGTTCCTCCAGGAATTCCTCCGAAGTTCCTCCAGGAATTCCTCCGAAGTTCCTCCAGGAATTCCTCCGAAGTTCCTCCAGGAATTCCTCCTGAAGTTCCTCCAGGAATTCCTTCATCCGGAAGTTCCTCCAGGAATTCCTCCGAAGTTCCTCCAGGGAATTCCTCTCCGAAGTTCCTTCAGGAATTCCTCCGGAAGTTCCTCCAGGAATTCCTCCGAAGTTCCTCCAGGAATTCCTCCAGGAATTCTCCTCCGGAAGTTCCTCCAGGAATTCCTCCGGAAGTTCCTCCAGGAATTCCTCCGGAAGTTCCTCCAGTGATTCTCAGGGAAGTTCCTCCCTCCAGGAATTCCTCCGGAAGTTCCTTCCAGGAATTCCTCCGAAGTTCTTCCAGGAATTCTCTCCGAAGTTCCTCCAGGAATTCCTCCGAAGTTCCTCCAGGAAGTCCTCCAGGAATTCCTCCTGAAGTTCCTCTCCAGGAATTCCCTCGGAAGTTCCTCTTCAGGAAATTCCTCCGGAAGTTCCTCCATGAATTCCTCTGAAGTTCCTCCAGGAATTCCAGTTCAGGAATTCCTCCGGAAGTTCCTCCAGGAATTCCTCCAGAAGTTCCTCCAGGAAGTTCCTCCAGGAATTCCCTCCGGAAGTTCCTCCATTCTCCTGGAAGTTCCCTCCAAACTGAAAGTTCCTCCAGGAATTCCTTCGAAGTTCCTCCCCAGGAATTCCTCCGGAAGTTCCTCCAGGAATTCTCCGGAAGTTTCTCCAGAATTCTCCGAAGTTCCTCCAGGAATTCCTCCAAGTTCCTCCAGGAATTCCTCCGAAGTTCCTCCAGGAATTCCTCCAGTTCCTCCAAGCAATACGTAACTGGAACGAAGCATACTGAT